>NW_016108011.1:142767-184884 GCF_001604975.1 Cebus imitator
TATTCTTTACATGGGCAGGTTGAGAGTTTTCAGAATCTTTCCATTCTGCTTCTCTTTTAATCATAAATATCATAAATTCCATCTTTAAGTCATTTCTCTTTTTTTCTCATTTTACTGTAACTGGCCAAAATAAGCCATAGAGCACCTTGAACATGCTGTTGCTTAGATATTTCTTCTGCTAGATAATCTAGTGTATGTTCTTAAATTCTGCATTCCACAAAGTCCCAGTACACAGATGCAATTTTCTGGAGTTCTTGGCAAATATATAACAAGGATGGCCTTTACTCCAGATTTCAGCGCCTTGTTCCTCACTTGCATCTGAGACTTCATCAGAATGACTTTTACTGCTTATATTGCTACCAAAATTCTGATCACAAGTACTTAAATAATCTCTAAGAGGTTCCAGCTTTCTCTACAAGCCTTGTCTTCTGAGTCCTCACCAAAATCACCCTTAACACTTCTTTTATGGCAATACTGGATTTTTCCGGCTTGCTCCTTCAAACTCTTCCAGCCTCTGCCCACTACCCAGTTTCAAAGCCACTCCCACATTTTCCTGGCTTTGTTATAAGAAAAACCCGTCTTCTCAGTACCCTCCTAGGTTGTTTTTCCCAGCATCCCTGAAGAGACCATAGAAACTTAATTATATCCTCTCCAGAGGTACTATTGCTAAAGTTAATATGGTAGTGTCATGCTGTGGGGTGTGTTACTACAAACTCCTTTCTTTAGAGTGTCCTAACAGCAGCCATTGCCATAACAGAATGCAATCAGCAAGAGCAACAGCAGCTGTAGCCATGTGGGTGCCATCCCCCTCCAGGGAAGCCCAGGCTCTGGTTGAACAGGCCTGCCTTGCATACCTCCAGAAGTCCCGGCCAGCAAACAGAAGTCCCGGCCAGCAAACAGCTGTCCACTCCAGTCCATCGTTTTACCCACTCTTTGCTTCCGCTCTCCCTGGAAAACTTATGACCAAATTAAGACAGGTGGCCACATTTGGCTGTATACATTGGCAGCCCCTGTGAGTGATGCAGGCCTTGCTCCTTCCATCCCTCCCTGTAAGCCTGGGGATAGATGAAAAGGCTCAACAGTTTTCTTCCAGAACTCTCAACTTTAAAAAACAAACAAGACTAGGGATTAAGTAAATTTCTCTCTATCCACAGGGAGGCTGGGAGTCCCTATGCCAAGGTTAAGATTCAATTAAAAAGTGAAAGAATTAAACTTCTTGGCTGTCTAGGTATTGTTTCATAGGTGACTATGGTCCTCGCAACTGACACCTGAGAGAAAAGTAGATAATTCCTTCCAGTTTGAAGCCTAAAAGTACCACTATAAAGCTCAATGATAGGTAGGTACCAGCGGGCTCCTACAAATCTCTATTTTTATGGACTGCACTATTGAATGTATTATTGAAATTGATATATATATGTGTGTGTGTGTGTGTGTGTGTGTGTGTGTATACTTTAAACTGTTCTCCATAGTGGTTGTACGAATTTACATTCCCTCCGACGGTGTACATATATTCTTTTCTATTCTAATAGAGTTTACCTACAGTAGATTACAGAAAAAAAATACAAATATACATCTTTCCAAATGAAATTTACAATGACTAACATTTGAGAATATTTAAAAAAACAAATACGCAGCCTGGAGGCAAACAAAGCACAAAAATGGCATTCTATAAACACACACACACACACACACACCCACAACCACACCCCCCCACACACACACACACCTCTGCTAGCATTCACCTCCAGGTTCTTATGGGAATTGCTACTTTAGTGAAAATAGAAAACTGTAAACCTATCTGACTTATGATTTATAGGTAATAGCATGGTCATTTGATCAGGCTTCTAACAAGCCTCAGACTGGCATATAAAACAAGCTCCCCAGTGGGGCCAAGACATTTAAAGAAAAGTTAGTTCTGCTCCTAATAAACATTTTGTTTCTTATGCAGATATTCAAAAGAAAGGCCTCTATGCTGATAAGGGAAAACACAATCAATGAGCAGATTGCGTTTGTCAGCTAAGTGCAGGGACTAAAATGTCCTCTGCTCCAGAGCAAGTAGGTGTTTGATAGATCACCCTCTGGATACACAAGAGGGTGACCCATAGGAATTCTGACATCATCCCAGACTTGACCTACACAAATGGATTGCCACTGTCATCAGAAAATGATGAAGCAGAATGGAAAAATCTGTCCTGTCTGCTAAACCTTGCCCAAGGTTTAGCACTACCCAGGGACAGCTGCCCCAAGTCAATCGGATAGGACATTCTCAACAGTTTCATCACATTGGGGCTTTGGGTTCATCTAGAGAGTTTAACTGGATTCTGACAACAGAAGAAACTTAATTTGGAGTTTGTCTTAGCCATCCCTGTATGTTTCACTGACTTAGGCTACACTATCCGGGACTTGGAAAACCATGTTTGTCTCCTGTTCAGGTTTCCTGAACACATTGCATCTAATAATGGCTTCAGATTTGTGACCAAAGCAATAGTTTTGTGTTCATCAGTGGACACAATCATAGCGTATATGATAGACTCTCTGTGCTTTGTATCATCCTCAAGCCATAAGGGTGGTTTGGTGATTTAGAGGACAGGCTTAAGCAGCTGGCGAGATGGGAAAAGGTGCCTCCAGCTTAGACGACATATCTCAGGGAAGCAATTTATGGTCTCAGAGCAGCAATTATTTAAAGGTCATTTCTCATTTGTGTTATGCATTTGATCAGGCTGCCTGCCCACTTTCTTCAACTGTACACCCTTAACAATACTGACACTGGAGCAACTACAACAAAAGCAAAAATTGACAAATCTGATCTAAATAAACTAAAAGAGCTTCTGCACATCAAAATAAGCTATCAACAGAATAAACAGACAACCTACAGAATGGGAGAAAATTATTACAAACTACACATCTGACAGAGGTCTAATATTCAGTGTCTACAAGGAACTTAAACAAATTGACAAGTTGTTTTTTCTGTTAGTGATGAAACATGCTTGATGACATAATAAGAGTCAAATACTTTCTAGTCTTATTCTTAGGCAGCTTCTGCATGAGCTAATGAATAATCGCTGTCTGGAGTTATTGGTGCTTAAAGGGGGAGATGTCAGAATAAACTGCGCTGTCTGCTTCTTCTAAACCATAATTTATTGATAGCCTCACCTGAACTGCTTGATTTGAAGAAGCTGCTCCATTACTTGATTCTGTCATACCAGTAGTGATTTTACTCATGTTTCATATCAAGTTGTTTTAATATCTCTTCAGCTTCCACAGCCTGTCCTGAAGAATCTGATCTTATGTCACATTTTTATTTCCCCGTGAAAAAAAGTTGAAGAGAGGAGAAAATATAGTCCCAAGCAATGCAGTTCTTGTGGGACTGCCAGAGGAAGGAGTATCTTCTACTTCTACATTTTGTTTCATGTGTTAATTTATCATTTCATAACTACCAGCTTTCAGGATATTTGTTAGGCTTTTCTCCTGCTCTAGATATTAATGTGATCAAATTATTATCTACATCATGTCCAATTCTACTCTATTTTGAAATATTTTCTCTCTCTTTCTCTCTTAGGTGAAGAGAGAAAAGGGAAGTCAACAAGGCAGTTTCATTCTTTGGTGTTTTTTCTCCTCCTGCAGACAGAGTATTGTAAACCTGTAAATATTTCATATTTTCTCTGTCGTTACATTGCATTCAGATTGGATTTGATTGCTGAGAACCTTTGTGTGTTATTAGCCTCATCATTGATGGGTGCTTCATATAAAACCAACTGTGGCAACAAAGAAGTGTCCTCAGGCCCTGATAATGGACCCTAACTGCTCAATGTGTGGTATCTTTTCTGTTTAGCCTGCAGCAGCAACAGAACCAGCTCCCTCTGCCAGTTTTTATGTTTTACCTACTGCCCTGCTGCACTGTGTGTACAGGGGCCCAAATGCAAAGCCAGCCAATTTATTTTGGCCACTTTTTACCCGGTGTATGGGTATATATTGCAAGGCCTAAAATTCCATGTTTTGTCTTGACATCTTTGAGCCCCATAGGACCCCAAAAGCCTATCCAGGATTTCTTTTACTATTGCCCTTATGTTTCACCACCTCAGAAGGAAAGTCTCTCCACCAAGCTAGTTTCCGTATCAGCTAATACAGCTATACTCCACCCAGTCCTCAGCCTAAAGAGCTTCATTTCCTTGCCAGGCTGCAGATTATTCGTAAAAAGCAATAGCATCTACCTATAAAACTTGGAGTTAGTTACCTCAGCCTGTTTTTACCACAAAGCCTCTGCCTTCAAAGGCCGTGCTTGTTTACTCTATTCCTGAGGGCAACCCCCATGTGGACCTGAACGGCATACTATGTCCTCCTTCAGAAGTATATGTTTGATTGATAAACTTCACTTTGATTCCATCTGTCCAGTGTCATGTGTTGTGTGTTTGGCCATCTCTTACTATTTAGGGTGTGGGATCCCTCTTTCACCAATAGAGGGAATGGGGGTAGACCAAAACTAGGATCAGATTTCCCCATTTCTTTCCACGTGTCATAATTGTGTGTGTGTGAAACTGTACATTTTATACAATATATTGCAGCAACTCTGGGTATTGGTTCTTCCTCACCCTAACTTTGGGGCCTATTATTGTTCTTTGCTTTTTGATGTGTTTAGTGACTGGTTGGATTATTTAACTTAAGTCTACTTCCCTTCCTCCAACGTGTGAAACCCCTGATGTTCTTTCTCAGAGAGTAAAGGTTTGGGTATGCCCAAAGTCACTCTGAGATGACAGTGGTATTATTAGGGTTCCTGAGGGGACGAAAGATCACGTGGTGATCAGGCAGGCCTCTAAGAGAAAAACACTTTATCTGAGGAATTTCGAAGTAATTATAAGTAATTAGCCTTCTCTATTATCCAAAGCACCTGGTTCCGAGCCTTATTTCAACTTAAAATTTATAAGTAACTATAATTTCTATACATCTCTGGAATGCATGTGTACTGGAATGTATGCATGCTGAAACTCATTATGCAACCCTCGCCAACAATAAGGCACCAAAAGGTATACAAAAGTAATCCTTTATCATGAACATTACCCTTCAGCTCCCACTTTAAGATCCATAAATACCCCTGAGAAAAATCCACCGCCGTACATTCAGTCCTTTCCTGCTGAGGCACCCCGTTGGGCTCTTCTTCAGAGTTCTTTCTAATAAAACTTTCCTTTTTCAAGCCTATACTGTTGTTGGTAAATTCTTCTTAGCAACTAACAAGTTGACCACTTCCTGATGCTGAGGCTCTGAAGTCTTGCCCTGCAGTTCCTTTGTCTGGTTCCCTGACCACACTCACCTGTTAATCTTCACTAATTGCTGTATAGGTCATAAATTGCTTAACAGATTCATCCAATTAAATTCAGGCTCCTTGGAGTTAGAGCAAGATAGCCAACTAGAAGCAGCCAGGTGGAACAGCTGCCACTCAGGGACCAAAATGACTGGTGTATTCCTAAGAGTTCTTCAGAGAGAAGGCACTAAAAGTGGACAAAGGGAAGACACAGAAGCTGGGCTAAATAAAGAGAAAGCTGGGAAGCTTGCATGGGGCTGCTGCACAATGGGACTCATCCCTGTCCCCCTTTGTCTCTGGGGAAATGAGTGAATTGAACTGGAAAAAAGTAACCCATTTTTGCCATGGGCCTCTGGTATCTGGGCAGGAGGCGACCCCCCAGCCACCACAGATGCTTGAGTTGCGAAGGAGAGCTTCTTACAGAAGTGGTAGGTGTAGCATGCCAGCTGGTGTGGAGTCCAGATGGTTTGGTGCAGGAGCATCTGTAGCTGAGCACAGACAGGGATGTCCATCCGCCTAGGCTTGACTTGATCCCATAGGATACTTTAGCCCTAAGGGAACTGTTTAACCTGAACTCTGCAGAGTGGTTTTGCCCAGCAGACAGAGACAGTGTAACCTGAGCAATCCTTGGTCTGCTGGCCTCTCCCGAAGCCCCAGCCTGGCCACACCTGCTTGTAGTGCAGCCTTGGGTAACTTGGGGGTCCCCATCATAGCACCTGTGCTGGCAGACTTCACCTGACTGGTGACAAGCTCCAGCAGGGTGGCCTGCAGGACCACATACCAGCCCGCCCACACCCTCCCCACACTGCAGCTTCCCCTGGGACCACAGAAACCCCACACATTGCTTTGTTAGTGCTTGTGTGCATGGGTGGATCTTGTCATCCCTACCCTACAGCATGCATGTGCACATGCACCCTGCCCTGCCACTATTGCTGGTAGGAATGCACCTCACCCACTCCCCAGCTGTAGAGCCATTGCAGCTGGAGCCTTGGTGGGCACAGAGATGGTAAACCCCACCCTGCTAGCACCTTGCCCCTGTCCCATTCTTATAATAACAATGTCACCGGAGTGAAACTAGACACAGCAGACAATCCCTACCCCCAACCCTGAGTAGTCAACCCTGCCAATATTAGTGCACACAGACCTTTGCCTGTCAGCGGCCTGCCCCTGTGCTAATACTACCACCAGCGCAATTGTAAGCACAGTCACCAGTGAGAGACCCCAGCACACCTAATTTGTGCTGCCTCCACTGCTGCTATAAACACCTGTGCAAAGGCAGGCACCTGACACTCACTAGCACCCTGCTGAAGCCAACTAGCATGCACCCCACCACACTGCTGCTACCACTGGCACATGAGAACAAGAATGAATCCAGCCGCCAGTACCCTATGAAACACTTTGGCTGCTACTACCCATAAGAGTGTAGTGACCAGCAGTCTGGGAGTATCTTTCTCTCCCCTTACTTACCTCAGTACAGTAGGTTACTAACATCAAGGATCCAGAGAACAAAATAGTGACCAGATACAAGTCCTCCAGTGTTAGAGCATGTGGTCCAGGAGTTGGGAGTTGAGCCTTGACCCCCTAAATCTCCCAGAAACATAGTCAGTTGACTGAACCCATCTCATACCAAAATAAAACCCTCAAAATCATCAAATAGAATAAAGGGAAAAAAAACATTCAAAGGACAGCACATTACAGACTGAAGGAACACCAGCCCACAAAGATGAGAAAGAACAAGCGTAAGAACTCTGACAATTCAAAAAGCCAGAATGCCTCCTCTCCTCCAAAGGACTACAGTAGTTCTCCAGCAAGGATTCTGAACTGGGCTAAGGTGTCCAAAATGACAGAAATAGAATACAGAATATGGACAGGAAAACAGATTATGGAGATGCAGTAGTATGTTGAAACCCAAACCAAGGATGCTAAGAATCACAATAAAATAATCCAAAAGCTAACAGAAAAATATAGCCGTATAGTAAAGAATGTAACCAACATGATAGGACTGGAAAGCATACTACAAGAATTTTGTAATGTAATATCAATTATTAATAGCAGAATAGGCCAGGTGTGGTGGCTCACACCTGTAATCCCAGCACTTTGGGAGGCTGAGGTGGGTGGATCACTGGAGGTCAGAAATTTGAGACCAGCCTGGCCAACATGGTGAAACCCTGTCTCTACTAAAAATACAAACATTAGCCAGGCATGGTGGCGGGCACCTGTAATCCCAGTTACTTGGGAAACTGAGGCAGGAGAATCGCTTGAACCCGGGAGGCAGAGGTTACAGTGAGCTGAGATAGTGCCATTGCACTCCAGCCTGGGTGACAATAGCGAAACTCCGTCTCAAAAAAAAAAAAAAAAAAAAAAAAAATAAAATAGACCAAGCTTAGGAAAGAATTTTAGAGCTTGAAGACAGACTTTCTGAAATAACACAGCCAGATAAGAATACAGAGCAAAGAATGAAAAGCAATGAATTAAACCTCTAAGAAATATGGAATTATGTAAAGAGACCAAATCTACAACTTACTGATGTCCCTGAAGGAGATGGGAAGAATGAAAGCAACTTGAAAAACATATTTCAGGATGTTATCCATGAGAACTTCCTCAATTTAGCTAGACAGGCCAATATTCAAGTTCACAAAATTCAGAGAACCCCAGTGAGATACTTTATAATAAGATCATCCCCAAAGCATATAATCTTCAGATTCTCCAAAGTCAAAATGAAAGAAAAAATTTTAAAGGCAGCTAGAGAGAAAGGTCAGGTCACCTACAAAGAGAAGCCCATCAGACTAACAGAAGACCAATCAGCAGAAATCCTACAAGCCAGAAGAGAATGGGGGCCAATATTCAACATTCCTAGAGAAAAGAAGTTGCAACCAAGAATTTTCCAACCTGGCCAAACTAAGCTTCGTAAGTGAAGGAGAAATAAGATCGTTTACAGACAAGAAAATACTGAGGGAATTTCTTACCACCAGACCTGCCTTATAAGAGCTCCTAAAGAGGCACTAATTATGGAAAGAAAGGACTTCTACTAGTCACTGCAAATACATACTTACGTGTGTAGACCAGTGACACTGTAGAGCAACCACACAAACAAGTCTGAATAACAACCAGCTAATATGATGATGGGATCAAATCTGCACATGTCAATACTAACTTTTAATATAAATGGGCTAAATGGCCCAGTTGGAAAAAGACAGAGCGGTAAACTGGTTAAAAAGCAAGACCCAATGGTATGCTGTCTTTAAGACACACATCTCACATACAGTGATACTCATAGGCTCAAAATAAAAAATGGACAGAGAAAAATCTACCAAGCAAATGGTAAATAGCAAAAAGCAAAGCTGTAATCTTAATTTCAAACAAAAGAGACTTTAAACCAACAAAGATCAAAAAGATAAAGAAGGGTGTTACATATTAGTAAAGGGTTCAGTTCAACAAGAAGACATAACTATCCTAAATGTATGTGCACCCAGCACAGGAGCACCCAGATTCATAAAGCAAGCTCTGAAAGATCTTCAAAGGGACTTAGACCCCTACACAATAATTATGGGAGGCGTCAATGCCCCAATGACAGTACTAGACAGACTGTTGAGGTGCAACATTAACAAGATGTTCAGAACCTAAACTCATCACTGGATCAAATTAACCTGATAGACCTCTACAGAACTCTCCATTCCAAAACAACAGAATATACATTCCTTTCATCATCACACAGCACGTGCTCTAAAATCAACCACATCATCAAACATAAAACGCTCCTTGGCAAATGCAACATAACTGAAAGAAATAATAACAGCCACTCTCTTGAACCACAGCACAAAAAAATTAGAAATCAAGACTAAGAAAATTGCTCAAAACGATACAATTACATGGAAATTAAATCACCTCATTCTGCATGAGTTTTAGGTAAATAATGAAATTAAGGCAGGAATCAAGATGTTCTTTGAAATAAAAGAACATATACCAGAATCTTTAGAGCACAGCTACAGCAAAGCTACAAGGGAAATTCGTTAAAAAATTAGAAAGATCTCAATTTAACAACCTAACATCACAACTAAAAGAACAAGAGAACCAAGATTAAACCAATTCCAAAGCTAGCAGAAGACAAGTAACCAAAATCAGAGCTGAAATAAAGCAGACTGAGATAATTAACCATTCAAAAGTTTAATGAATCCAGGAGTTGTCTTTTTGGAAAAAATAAAATAGAACACTAGCTAGACTGATAAAGAGAAAAGATCCAAATAAATACAATTAGAAATGACAAAAGGGATATCACCACTTACTTCACATAAATAGAAATAACCATCAGAGAATATTGTGAACACCTCTATGCTCACAAACTAGAAAACCTAGAAAAAATGGATAAATTCCTGGACAAATGCACCCTCCCAAAACAGAACTAGGATGAACTTAAATCTCTAAACATATCAATAACAGGTTTTGGAATTGAATTCATGATAAGTAGCCTACCAAACAAAAAAAAAAAATAAAAAAGCCTAGAACTAGTTGGATTCACAGCTGAATTCTACTAGATGTACAAAGAAGAGCTGGTTTCATTCCTACTGAAATTATTCCAAAAATTTGAGGAGGAGGGACTCCGCAACTTTTTCTGTGCAGCATTATTCTAATACCAAAATATTGCAGAGACAATACAAAGAAATGAAACTTCTTGCCAATATCCTTGATGAACATCGATGTGAAAATCCTCAACAAAATACTGGGAAAACAAATCCAGCAGCAGATCAAGGACATTACCCACAAAAATCAAGTAGGCTTTATCTCTGGGATGCAAGATTTCTTCAACCTACACAAATAAGATTCATCATATAGCTATAACTAAAAACAAAAACTACATGATTATCTCCATAGATACAGGAAAGGTTTTCAAGATAATTCAACATTTCTTGCAAATCAAAACCACAATGAGATACCATCTCATGTTAATCATAATGATGATTATTAAAAAGTCAAGAAACAACAGATGCTGGTGAGGTTGTGGAGAAAAAAGAACACTTTTATACTGTTGATGGGAATGTAAATTAGTTAAACCATTGTGGAAGACAATGTGGTGATTTCTCAAAGATCTAGAAGCAGAAATGCCATTTGACACAGCAATCTCATTACTGGGTATATACGCAAAGGAATATAAATCATTCTATTATAAAGATATATGCATATGTATGTTCATTGCAGCTCTACTCACAATAACAAAGAGATGGAATCAACCCAAATGCCCATCAATGATAGACTGAATAAAGAAAATACACCATGAAATACTATGCAGCCATTAAAAGGAATGAGATCATGTCCCTTGCAGGGACATGGATGAAGACAGAAGCCATTATCCTCAGCAAACTAACATAGGAACAGACAACCAAACACCGCATGTTCTCACTTATAAGTGGGAGCTGAATGATGAGAACTCAGGGACACATGGCAGGGGGACAACACGCACTGAGGCCAGGTGGGGTGTGGGATACAGGGGGAGGTAGAGCATCAAGAAAAATAGCTAATGGAGGCTGGGATTAATAGCTAGGTAGTGGAATGATCTGTGCAGCAAACCACCATGGCACATGTTTACCTATGTAACAAACTTGCACATCCTGCACATGTACCCCAGAACTTAAAAGTTGAAGAAAAATTCAATATTTCTTCATGTTGATAACTCTCAACCAACTAAGTATTGAAGGAATATACATCAAAATAGTAAGAGCCATTTATGACACACCCACAGCCAATATAACACTGAATGGACAAAAGCTGGAAGCATTCCCCTTGAAAACTGTCACAAGCAAATGATACCCTCTCACACAACTTCTGTTCAACCTAGTATTGGAAGTCCTGGCCAGAGCAATCAGGCAAGGAATATAGGGCATCCAAATAGGAAGAAAAGGAGTTAAACTCTTCCTGTTTGCAGATGACAATGTTCTATATCTATAGAACCCTATAATCTCTACCTATTAGCTCTTTAAGCTAAGAAACACCTTTGGTGAAGTCTCATAATACAAAATCAATATATAAAAATTACTAGCATTTCTAAAAACCAACAGAAGCCAAACCAAGAGCCAAATCAGGAATGCAATCTAATTTGCAATTGCCACAAAAAGAATAAAACACCTAGGAATACAGATAACCAGGGAGATGAAAGACCTCTACAATGAGAATTGCAAAACATTGCTCAAAGACATCAGACATGACACAAATAAATGGAAAAATATTCCATGCTCATGCATAAGCAGAATCAATATTGTTAAAATGGACATGCTGCCCAATTTATAGATTCAATGTTATTGCCATAAAACTACCAATAATACTCATCACAAAACTAGAAAATACTATTTAAAAATTCATTTGAAACAAAAAAGGACCTGAATGAATAGCCAAGGCACTACTAAGCAAAAAGAACAAAGCAGGAGGCATCATGCTTCCCAACTTCCAACTATGCTGCAGGACTACAGTAACAAAAACAGCATGGTACTAGTACAAAAACAGACATATTGACCAGTGGAACAGAATAGAGACACCAGAAAGAAAGCTACTCACCTGCAACCATCTGATTTTCAACAAAGCTGAGAAAAACAAGCAATGGAGAGAGGACTCCCTATTCAATAAATGGTGCTGGCATAACAGGATAGTCATATGCAGAAGATTGAAACTGGACTCCTTCCTTACACTGTATACAAAAATTAACTCAAGATGGATTAAAGACTTAAATGTAAAACACAAAATGCAAAAAAATATTCTGGAAGACAACTTAGGCAGTACCATTCTGGATATAGGAATGGGCAAAGATTTCATGAGGAAGTCACCATAAGTAATTGATATAGAAGCAAAAATGGACAAATGAGACCTAATTAAACTAAAGAGCTTCTGGACAGGAAAGGAAACTATCAACAGAGTAAACAGACAACCTACAAAACTGGAGAAAATTTTTGCAAACTATTTATCTCACAAAGGTCTAATATTCAGCATCTATAAGGAATTTAAACAAATTTACAAGAATCAAAGAGGCCCATTAAAAAGTGGGCAAAGAACATGAACAGACACTTCTCAAAAGAAGACATACATGCACCAATAAGCATATGAAGAAAGCCCAACATCACTGAGCATTAGAGAAATGCAAATAAAAACCACAATGATATTCTATCTCACACCAGTCAGAATGGCTATTATTAAAAAGTCAAAAATAACAGATGCTAGAAAAGTTGTGGAGAAAAGGGAACACTTATACGCTCTCGGTAGGAGTGTAAATTAGTTTAACCATTGTGTAAAGTTATGTGATGAATACCCAAAGACAGTAAAACAGAACTACCATTCAATTCAGCAATTCCATTCCTGGCTATATACTGAAAGAAATTTAAATAATTCTGTCATAAAGACGCATACACCTGTAAGTTCATCACAGCACTATTCACAATAGCTGAAATATAGAATGAACCTAAATGCCCATCAATAATAGACTGGATAAAAAATGTAGGGCATACTCATTATGGAATACTATGTTAGTCATGAAAAATAATGATATCATGTTTTTCTGCAGGAAGATGGGTGAAACCGGAGGCCATTATCTTTAGAAAACTAACAGAGGAACAGAAGAACAAATAACACATGTTCTCACTTATAAGCGTGAGCTAAATAATGAGAACATATGGACATATAGAGGGGACCGAGAGATACTGGGCCTACCAGAGTGGGAAGGCTGAAAGCGGGAGAGAATTGGGAAAAATACCTAATGGGTACTAGGTTTAATACCTGGGTGATGAAATAATCTGTACAACAAACCCCCTTGACACAAGTTTACCTATATACCAAGCCTGCACACATACTCATGAACTTAAAATGAAAGTTAAAAAATAAGTAAGTTCAGGCTCCTTTAAAGGATAGATTTTTAGTTTGTGTCCAAGGTTCGTTCTGACTATAGGAGGGCTCTGGTTTCTTTTCCTGGTTCTTTTTGGTAAACTAGATAGCTTTTATTCGAATGATTTTACCAATTTCCTCTTAATTGCTTCTAACTACAATTCCATTATTTTTGAGAGAGCCATAGGCTTCAGCTTCTTCACACTGTTGCGAGTGGACTCATTTCCATTGGGAAGAGATGCAGAACTCTCTGTTTTGTTGTCTGCTTTTTCCCCTGAACAAAATCTCTGAGCTACGGATTTGTACCTGGAAACAACTGTGTGCTTCTCAATGAATGCTTTAGGAGCTGGGCACTCAGTGGAGGGCTGGACACTTGCTTTAGAAGCTGGGCATTCGGTGGAGGGTGGCAGTAGTCTCAGGTTTTCTTTGCTTGCCTCTCCTTGTGTTGAACTGCTTACCCAATTGAAGGCCCAATGTTTTCAGCAGCATTGTGTCCAAGGTAGGTGCTCTATCCTATGAATGGAGGCTGCATGGAAAATAAAAGACCCCACCTCTCCACCGTATGCACCTGGAACTCAGACTCAGTGAAATGTAGCTGTAAACAGGATGAAAAAATGCTATTGACATACTTTTTCTGGAAAAATTACTCTGGAGCTGAAGTGGGCGGGGAGCTGCTTTTTTGCCCGTACCAGTCTGGGTTTCCCATTTTAATGACAGAAAGGGGCAGAGAGCGTGCAGGTCTTGGTTCAAATACCACAGACTCTCACTGTTCTTATCAAGTTTCTATGGATTTTCCTGAATAGTTTTTTTGCTTGCTGTGTGTCCTTAGGATCATTTCTAGAAAATTTAAGTGGTTGAGTATTTTTTTAAAAAATATTTTTACCAGTTTCATTGAGGAGAGGATCTACAGAGCTTCTCATGCTATTATGTCAGAAGTGAAACTTCTAGCAATCTTCATTATCAATTTTTTAAAAGGTCATTTCACCACTTGAAAATGCCAGCAGCACACATATGAAAATAAACGTGAAATGGTCATTGAAAGTCATGTGTAGTAGTATAGTGTTAGTTTTTCGTCATAAATAGAATGCCATTATCTGAGTGTAAATGTCCTAGTTACCCAAAATATGGGAGAGCTTGAACTCAAGAACCAGTATTACATGGCCAGATTCTGCCATTGACATAGGAATGGCAACTTCGTATCTGGAGCAAATTTCAATACCTGTTATATATCAGTGGTAACCACAAAATTAAGACAGAGACTCCACGTAGTCCAGTTGTCAGAAATGGGCCCTGCCAATTATTTGAAATATATGCCTTAAGTATTTGAATTATTTTTTTATGAGGGAAGTCCAAGATGGAGAATACTATAATTGGGACAATGATTAGTAGACATATGCGCAACAAGGAGCACATCTGGTTTCTCTAACCTAGACATGTGGTTAGCATGAAGCAGCACAAGACACCAAGAGAGGGCCCAAAGGGTCGTGGAGGAAGAAGTAAACAAATATTTAACATGACCTGCCTGTAACATTTGTAAAGTTTGCAGGGTTCAAAGCAAGAGTTCAGTTGTAAGTCTACATGCCATATTCTTAATCATTTAGAATATTTTAATCAACTTATAACTGTTAAATGAAATATTATACATCTCCTTCCATAACAAATATACCTTTAAAATGACTGGAAAGGTCAGGTTTTATTTTAGAATCCCTGGAATGCTCTACCTTCTGCATGCACCATTAGTGTGAGAAGAACTACTACTACCTCTATAGGCCATGGCTCAGATAATCCTGTACTTTCCTCTTTCCACCCTAGGTTTCATACTTCGTCATGAGAGGACTTGTCTATACATGCATGTGGACACCCCAACCCATTCTTTAACTGTTACCCATGTATAGCCACTCGATAGCTAGCTGGGAGTATGTATACCAACAGTGTTGTTAGTCCTCAAAATGACAGACCCAATGTAGAGGAGCATGTAGGTGGTGGAAGCAGGCTTGGGGCCACTGGAGTAAAGAATTCAGGGGTCATAGGTATCTTGAGGATGCACCACAGTGGGCAAGAACTCTGAGTGTGTATACATTCTTTTGGACCCACAAACTGGACTCCTGGCACTGTAGAAAGGGCATAGAAAGAAGAAGGCCAAAAGGGGTCTCGAAAGCATGGAGTTCAGAATAAAGGCTTTTCTTGACAAGATATAAGATAAATACTATATTTAACCCTAACCTATCAGAAGCAAAGTGAGAGTCTTCTAATCATACTACATGGGTAGTTGTCTATTTAGCCTGACTTTTCCACTTAAATGATGATAATAAAGGGCCCTGTGTCTTCTGTCTCACCATTTGGTACTATCCATAAGGAATACATACTACATGATAATACATTTTAAAATGTTAACACTGGTAACAAAAAGTATGTTGTATTGGCGTTACATTTATTTCAATTTAATAGGTTGAACTTCTGAAAAGTAAAAAACAGTGAATTATACTTTGGGGAAGGATAAATAAAACATTTTATAGTTACAATTATTCAGAATTTCACAACCCATAGGATGTTGAAAGGGATGGAGGAGTAAGTATACAAATTTTAAAATGAAAATGTTAGTTTGAATATTAATTAGAATATGAAAGCACCTAGGCAGCCTTACAAAAATGTAAAAACAAGGTCTTCTACCACCAAATCCCTGGCCTTTATCTTTCTTTGATTCTCTATTATGGTCAACTGGGACTTCATTTTCCTTAAATGGATTCTAGATATTAAGCCCATTTCCTCCCTTCTCTTTTGGTTTTTGTCATTTTTTCTTAGTAAATATTTTAGACCTAACCAAAGGTATAAAGGATGTGTCAAGTACCTGCCGCACTACCTAAGCAATGTAATATTACAAGTACAGTTGAAGTCCCCTGTGTCCTTATAGTGGGTTGAATTTCATTTTCCAAAAAATAAAATGTCAAAAGTTCTAATCACCAGTACTTTTACAAAGTACTGAAGGATGCGAAATATTGATCCTGGGTGTGTCTATAAGGGTGTTGCCATCACACAATAAATGTGATCTTATTTGATGGTATGGTCTTTGCAGATGTAATTTAAGTAACAAACTCAAGAAAAAGTTATCCTGGATTTAAGGTGAGCTCTAAATCCAATAACAGGTATCCTCAGAAGAGAAAGGAGAGGGAAAGATACAGGGAAGTAGGTTATATGAAAACAAACACAGAGATTAGCATTTTGTTGCCACAAACCAAGGGCTGCCAGGAGCTACCAGAATGTGGAATAGGCAAGGATTTTCTTCTAGATCTATGGAGGGAGCATGGCTGTGCTGGCAACTTGATTTCAGACTTGTGGCCTCCAGAGCTATGAGAGAAAACCTTTCTGTTGCTTTACATCATCCAGTTTGTGGAACCTTTTTATGACAGATATAGAAAGCTGAGAATCTTCTCCCATTTAATTATATGATTTCTTTCCAGAATACATAGCTACTGTCTTCAATAAGATGTTTATCATTCTCATAAATGCCTTTTGCGTGCTATATCTGTATACATCCCTCCTATGCATAGTTTTTACTACATATATGAATTCATAATCAATACATAATTGTTTTGCATGTTTTTGAACTTTGGATACACGGTGTGTTAGTCTGTTCTCACCCTGCTATGAAGAAATACTCAAGACTGAGTAATTTATAAAGAAAATAGATTTAATTGACTCACAGTTCCACATAGCTGGGGAGGCCTCAGAAAACTTACAATCATGGTGGAAGGCATCTCTTCACAAGGTGGCAGGAGAGACAATGAGTGCCAACCAAAGGGAAAAGCCCCTTATACAACCAAAAGATCTCCTGAGAACTCACTCACTATCATGAGAATAGCATGGAGGAAACTGTCCCCATGGTTCAATTATCCCCACTGGTCCCTCCCTTGACACATGGGGATTATTAAAATTCAAGGTGAGATTTGGGTGGGGATACAGAGCCAAATCATATCACATGTGTGATGGTTAATAATGACTGTCAACTTGATTGAGCTGAAGAATGCAAACTGTTGATCCTGGGTGTGTCTATAAGGGTGTTGCCAAAAGAGATTTACATTTGAGTCAGTGGGCTGGGAAAGGCAGACCCACTCCTAATCTGGGTGGTTACCATCTAATCAGCTGCCAGTGTAGCTAGAATATAAAGCAGATGGAAAAAAAAAGTGTGAAAAAACTAGACTGGTCTAGCCCCCAAGCCTACATCTTTCTTCCATGCTGGATGCTTCCTGCCCTTGAACATCAGACTCCAAGTTCTTCAGTTTTGAGACTCAGACTGGCTTTCCTTGCTTCTCAGCCTTGCAGATGGCCTGTTGTAGGAACTTGTGATCATGTGAGTAAACTCATATATATATATATATATATATATAATTAGTTCTGTCCTTCTAGAGAGCCCTGGTACCAGGAGTGGTACTAGAGGAACAAAATATTAAGGATGGAGTTCTTTTGTTGGTTTTGGAATTTCTGGAGTTGGCTGCTTAATATGATTAGACCCAAAAATGCTAAGAACTCTGCCTATAGTAGTATGTAGAACACTGATAGTCCTTGGCATGAACTTTTTATAGAGTTATGCAAAATAAATGCATTTGAACACTCCTGATTCACCACTAGTGAGAGGCAAGGAGTTTACCACTTTATTCTAGGACTTAATTTACCATATAAGCTTTCTAACCAAAAAAAAAAAGAAAAAAACTCTTTATTTTTATGCCTTTCTTTATATCTCTCTTTTTTTCCGGTTTCTTTTACCTTGTTCTATACATAAACTTTAAATAAGTTTTGAATTAGAAAAAAATTGTTCACCTATTTAAAAAGGACACACTTTAGTTTTTCTACAATACATTTTTATTGGAAATTACCCAAATAATAAAATATTTATTATTTAATGCAATATAACTTTAGATTCTAAAATATGATGAGTTTATCTACAAGTATTTATCTCATTACATTTGCCTAATTATTTTTATTTTAGTCATTTACCTAGATTATTTATGAAAACTGTGATAGTCATCAAAGTTGTGGAACTGCCATTATAAAATTATAACTGAGACTGAAAATGATCTTACCTAACTGACTTCATCTTGCTTCTAACCTCCAAGCTGTCCTTGTTCATTCCCAGGCATAGGCCAAACTAACTTTGGGAGGAACTTAGTTTATAGTTTAGCTTTTAAACAAGGATGATACCAGTCCTTTCCTCAAACAAACCTTACTTCCTGTGGACTAGACCACCTAAAGCTACAAGGTTAGAAGTTATGATAGTATTACTAAATTCAAAATGTAGTTATTTTCATTAAACCAGTATCAATGTCTTATTTATTACAAAATACATAAGCAAAGGTTATTCTGTCTTGGGTTGAGTTTGTAGGGTTTTTTTTAACCCCCATGCCAAAATTTGACACGTATTTGGCAAGGATAAGTATGAAATTGCTTGATTAATAAATGCAAACAGAAGTGTACACTGGGAATTCTTAGAACATTTCTAATATTATTTTATCAATAATTTTAAAGCTAACTTATTTATTAAAGATTTTTCTTTTACTTAAGTTATGTAAACTTGAAAAAGCATTTAACTTGTCTCTTATTTTGTCCTGTTAAAGTATTTGATTCAAGAGCTTTTATTTTCTTAAGCCAATTAATTAGAGCTCTTTTATATATTTTCAGTAGTGAAACATTGTATACACAACACATAAATACATAGATATATTAGGCATATCAATACAAATACATTATACAGATTCATAAAACCTTTTTTTAATCTTAGACATTCCAATTCCTGATAACCTGTTTTACTACTCTAGGCAGTTGTTAGCTAAATAACCTTAAACTTCCATATTAAAGAAAACAATTCAAGTGAAAATAAGATAGCAAGATTTACACTATAAGGTATGGAGAGAAAAAGTCTGGTGTGCCGGAGGGAAATTGAAATGGATTAAATTGCCAATTGAACACAACATTATATAAATTATAAAGGCCTTTTAAATATATATACATACACATATACACAAACACAAAGATTCTATAGCTTTTACTTCAGAACTTTAGCCATGAGATAAATACAAATTCCCTGGCTTGCACGAAGAACCTGTTGGATCCAAACAATGGTTTTTATCTTAATGGGAAAATAACAGCAGGTTTAAAGCAGTTAGAAAAGAAAATAGAGAAAAAGATGACTTAAGAATTCTATAGTTTGCAAATCAACATTAGGGCTCTTTCTCTTTAATGTAAATTTGCACAAAGACCTTATTACTTCCATTTTAAGTAAACTCTGGCAAGTGGAGGTGCCATAAAACCTACTGAGTGCTCACAAAAGCATCATTGTCCTTGTTTTCTCCCCATTCTTAGATTATTTGGTTTCCACTTTTTATTTTCTTAAAAGAAGGAACTAAGTTGTGGCCTAGGGTTTTTGTATGGTGGATCGATGTGTGCTGCTTGTGGGCAGGACTTCACAGTGTGTCATCACTGAATCATTTCCACCCTATTACGTGTCTAAGTTTCTTTCTCCAGAGGTCTACCACATCTGAGAGGGCTCAAAACACTGGATAATTAGCCCTTATATGGGTTTCTTGGACGAAACTTCTTTAAAATTAATCTTTGTTGGAGATTTCCCTGTAGGGCTGCTACACTTTGTGGGAGTTCACCCCCCAGACACTCCCAGGAGACTCTCAGTCACCCAGGGGCACCTTTTGGCTGAGAGGAGCAAAATGCCCTCTCTTTTCAGAGCTGAGAAAACTCAGTATCTCATTTACCTATAAAAACAACAGTTCAGTTCCTCACACAAATCTGCACAGACAGGTTGAATAGACATTAATTTTAGGAGAAAAAGCAATATAAAATACCCTGTACAAGGCATCTCTGAACTAGAATTAGGATCCTTAAACAACAGCTTCCTAGGAGAAAAAAATAATAATAAACAGCCAATACCACTTCCTATAAACTGTACTCAGCCATCTTTAGTTTGTAACTCCTGTCCACCATTACACATGCCAAATTCAAATCCTCTCATGGTCTAAGGTTCACCTCTGGTACCTCCAAAGCCAAAGAGGTCAGGTCATGCAATACAGGAAAACAGAGCTTTAGACCTCCAAATAATCTTCCCATGACTCTTGAAACTCCACAAAGAAAACAGAACACTTCAGAAAGGGTGAGTGGCACCTTTGTTTTGAATTCATTAAAGGAATTCAAGTCATTAGAAGCCGTCTCTAGATTTTTTTGGTACTGCAGATGGCAAAGGGGAAAGGAGGTATCAGGTGGAAGAAAAGTAAGTGAAAAAACGTTTGTTTTTTAAGACAGGAAGCAAACACAGAAAAGAACATGATTTTGCTTTGTTTTGTTTTTTGTTTTTGTTTTTCCTTTTCTGCAGTTGTGAGGAAATTTAGCCAAATTAGAGAGGTTTTGTTACCCATAATGTGGAATTCTCACTCGGGTTTGATCAAGTCAGGTAGAGTTGTTCAAATCTGACGGGAGAAAGACTGCAACAAACAACAACAAAGAAACCCCAACAATATGATCACTGAGTGCTCTAATGGGAAGGAGAAATTAAGATCATCTGGTTGTTCAACTTTAGCCAAGATAAAACCCCAATTTAGCTACTTACCTAGGGATGGGTTTCAGGCTAAAGACTACTTTCTACCATCCTAGAAGCAGGAAAACAACTTGTACTTGTCTTCCCTGGTGGGAGCAAGCTTAAACTCTGTAAAGGAGTTATTTGCCTTCCACCGTTTTGAAAGCAGGAAATCTTGCCTTCCTTGTTGAAAGCATGTAAAACTCCAAAAAGAAGGGGAGCAAAATAAACTTAGATCTCATTCAAATTTTGGGAGATCAGAGATTCTCTGGATGGGGTGCTCCCAGACCGCAGCAAATTGTCCTATTGGTTTGAGCCATGAAGTTAGCTCATGCTGATACCAAGCACCCATAGGAGATTTTCCAAAGGTCAGGTACATCTCCACTCAGAATCCCTTCATGGTTACCAAAATGTAAACCCCAAATATTTGAGACAGGTCTCAGTTAATTTAGAAATTTTAATTTTCCAAGGTTGAGGACACACAACCATGACAGAGCCTCAGGAGGTCTTGACAACATGTGCCCAAGGTGGTAGGCGCACAACTTGGTTTTATACATTTTAGGGAGACATGAGATATCAATTGATATGTGTGTAATATATACATTGGTTCAGTCTGTAAAGGTGGGACAGCTCAAGCTGAAGGTGGAAAAACTCAAAGTGGGGAGGAATCTTGTAGGTCATAGGTAGATAAGAGACAAATGGTTTTGTTCTTCTTAGTTTCTGATTAGCCTCTGCAAAGGAGGCAAACAGATATGTATTTATCTCAGTGAGCAGCAGGGTGACTTTGAAAAGAATGGGAGGCAGGTTAGCCCTAACCAGTTCCCTTTAGCTTAGTGATTTGGGGGCCCCAAGATTTATTTTCCTTTCACAGGAGACATCAAATACTAGTTCATGCTTATTCAGAAAAGGAAAGTGTTTTCTAACTCTGAAAATGCACTTTGCAAAAGCATAGCTTAACAAATGACTTAATATTACATCTCAGAAAAGTAATACCAATAAATTCCTTTCATCACTCCAACTAAATTGCATTGTTTTCAGTTTTGCCACTGGCCCCACCTAAAGAAGGGAACATGGCATACTCATAAATTATTGCTTTAAATATGAAGGAAGTGTAGAAAATTTGTAAGTCAATAGCTTCATAAAAACAACAAAACTGACTCAGAATTCCAATCTGGAGTCTAGAGTTGGTTTTATCACTTGCTCCTTGATGCGACCTTGGCGTATTATTTATCATTTCTTGGCTTCAGTTTTTTTTGTTTGTTTATAATTAAGACATAATTGTACATGTTTGTAGGATACATTGTGATGTTTTAATATATGTATACATTGTATAATAATCAAATCAGGGTAGTTGACAAATCCCTTACCTCATACCTTTAACATTTCTTCATGGTAATAACTTTCAATGTCTTCTCTTCTAGTGATCTTGAAATAAATAATACACTGTTGTTAGCTCTAGTCACTCTATTATGTAATAGAACACAAGAATTTATTCTTCCTATCTAATCATAACTTTGTTCCCATTGACCAACCACTCCCTATCCCCCTTTCCTCTGAAACCTCTGGCAACTACCGTTCGACTCTGCTTCTATGAGATCACCCTTTTTTAGATTCCAAATATGAGGCAAATCATGTGATATTTGTCTTTCTCTGCCTGATTTTAGTAAACATTCTGTCCTCGGGTTCATCCATATTGCTGCAAATGACAGAATTTTATTATTTTTTATAGCTGAACAGTAATATATTGTGTTTATATACTATCTTTTAAAACATTTATGTTAGGTGTAGGGGTATATACGCAGGTTTGTTATATAGGTAAGTTGCATGTCACTAGGGATTGCCATACAAATTATGTCACCACCCAGGTAATCATTGTAGTATCCAAAAGGTAGTTTTTGATCCTCATGCTCTTTCCTCCCTCTACTCTCAAGTAGGCCTTAGGGTCTGCTGTTCTTTTCTTTGTGTCTATATGCAGTCAATATTTAGCTCCCAGAGAGGTAGGACCCAACTCCAGAGGTGGGACTCAACTATGGAGACAGGGCTCACACACCGGACCAAATTGAGGACTAGCTAAATAGGGACAGAGCAGAAGCAGATTTCCATGAGACATATCCACTAGTGTGCCATGTCAGTTTATTATTACCATGGCAACACCCAGAAGTTACCATCTGTTTCCAAGCAGGGGTTGAGTCAATTTCAAGAACTATCTCCCCCTTTTGGGAAAGAAAATGACATCATGATATTTTTCTTTTTTATTATTTATTTATTTGTTATACTTTAAGTTCTGGGGTACATGTGCAGAAAATGTAGGTTTGTTACATAGGTATACACGTGCCATGGTGGTTTGCTGGACCCATCACCCCATCATTTACATTAGGCATTTCTCCTTCTGCTATCCCTCTCTAATCCCCCCACCCCCTGCTATCCCTCCCCTAGCCCCCAGCTTCCCAACAGGCCCCAGTGTGTGATATCCCCCTTCCTGTGTCCACGTGTTCTCATTGTTGAACACCCACTTATGAGTGAGAAAATGATGTGTTTGGTTTTCTGTTCTTGTGTTAGTTTGCTGAGAATGATGGTTTCCAGCTTCACCCATGTCCCTGCAAAGGACATGAACTCATCCTTTTTATGGCTGCATAGTATTCCATGGTGTATATGTGCCACATTTTCCTTATCCAGTCTATCATTGATGGGTATTTGGATTGGTTCCAAGTCTTTGCTATTGTGAACAGATATTTTTCTAAGAAATCTTTTCTAAGTAAGTGAACTGGGACCAGGGAAATTATTTTTACGAAGAATGACTATCCTGGAGACGACCTGTTTGAAAAATCAAGGGTAAATAATTGTAAACTGTTAAAGATATATTTGAAACCCCCACAATTTGCATTTCTTCAGTGTTCCAAGGAAGGGCTGCTTGAGGCTGGTAGGGCTAACCACAGAAAGAGTTGCTTCAGTGTCATTAAGGACAGTGAAACCCTCCTCTCCAATCATTAGGGAAGTTTCACTCAAGTGATTAAACGGCAAGATCTGAAAGATCCCCTGTGTTTTCTGAGAACACCCTCAATCCATAAGGGACATAGAGGGCAGTTTATTAAGGTATAATTTGGCATGTTTTAATTGTACACAATGCTTTCTTTCATCATTGCCCAGGTCTTTTTGCAGTGGTGGAAGACAACTTTAAGATTTGGATTCCTAATGTTAGACTGCCATGTTTTATTATGTGTGTTGAAAATTATTGTAAATTTGTTATTTTCTTTGTTCTTACTTTATTTGTCTTAGAAATTGTTTGGGCTAATTGGTTGCCCAGGTTAACTAAATCAGAGGTGAACATTATTTCCTAAATAAATTGAGCCCCTTTAATGAGAATTACAAGATCTTCATCAAAGCTATTTATGAATACAGAATTAAGCCACTTTGGTAGATTTGGTATCTGAGTCAAGTCCAGAGTTTTCTTTGAAAACTATTTGAAGTCTATTATAATAATCATGTACAGACTCACCTTCCTTTTGGGTGCAGGCCTGAATCTTGTTACAATCTACTTGTTTGGGGAATGCTAGAGGAATGGCTCACTATAAATTATTGGCTCTTTCTTGGACTTTTTCCTCCTACTGGAGAATATATTGAATTGGATGCCCGTAAGATGATTGTTTCGGCCTGCTTTAGCCATCCAATGTATGCTTGACCTTCTCCAATGAGCGTTAATTGACAAATAGTAGAGAAATTAGGTACATCAGTTTAGATAAGAATTTAAAATTCTTCAGCAAATTTATGACTCCTCAGTAACCTTGAGGAAATTTTTAACTATAGCCCTATATTCGACTTTTGTTTAGAGTATATATGAAATGTTTAAGAGAGTGTCCTCATTATTTGGGAAGAGTTTGAAAGAATAACTTTGAACATGCTTAGCAGAAAAAGGGAAATCGAGAGAAACTTTGAGATCATAAGAGTAGAAGGGAAGTGTAGGACAAAAAGACAGGGGAACAGAAAGAGTGGGGGAATGAGATCTGGTGGAAGAAACTCAAGCCTCAAGGATTTTCTCTTTTTATTTTTTATTAGTGAGTTTAGAGACTGTTTAGGAGACAGGCAATTTTAGAGTCCTGAATGTATTGGATGCCTCTAAATATCCATTAAAATATGTACCACATTCAGGTTGTTTTGTTTTAGAACCATGATCTTCTAATTTAGTTTGGAGAAAACTTAGTTTATTTATTTATTTATTTATTTATTTATTTATTTATTTATAAATTTATTATACTTTAAGCTCTGGGGTACACGTGCAGATCATGCAGGTTTATTACATAGGTACACACGTGCTGTGGTGGTGGTTCACTGCATCCATCGCCCCGTCACCTACATTAGGTATTTCTCCTATTGCTATGCCTCCCCAATCCCCCTACCCTCTGCTATTCCTCCCCTAGCCCCCCACCCCGCAGACCCTGGTGTGTCATGTTCCCCTCACTGTGTCCATGTGTTCTTATTGTTCAACACCCACTTATGAGTGAGAACATGCAGTGTTTGGTTTTCTGTTGTGCCAGTTTGCTGAGAATGATGGTTTCTAGATTCATCCATGTCCCTGAAGAGTATATGAACTCGTCCTTTTTTATGGCTACATAGTATTCCATGGTGTAAATGTGCCACATTTTCTTTATCCAGTCTATCATTGATGGGCATTTGGGTTGGTTTCAAGTCTTTGCTTTGTGAACAGTGTGGCAGTAAACATACATGTGCATGTGTCTTTATAATAGAATGATTTAGAATCCTTTGGGTATATACCTAGTAATGGGATTGCTGGGTCAAATGGTATTTCTATTTCTAGATCCTTGAGGAATCGCCACATTGTCTTCCACAATGGTTGAATTAATTTACACCCCCACCATCAATGTAAAAGCATTCCTATTTCTCCACATCCTCTCCAGCATCTGTTGTCTACTGATTTTTTAATGATCACCATTCTAACTGGCATGAGGTGGTATCTCATCGTGGTTTTGATTTGCGTTTCTCTAATGACCAGTGATGATGAGCTTTTTTTCATGTTTGTTGGCTGCATAAATGTATTCTTTTGAAAAGTATCTGTTCATATTTTTGGCCCACTTTTTGATGGGGTTGTTTGTTTTCTTGAAAATTTGTTTATGTTTTCTGTAAAACTGGATATTAACCCTTTGTCAGATGGGTATATTGCAAATATTTTTTCCCATTCTGTTGGTTGCTGGTTTACTGTATTGATAGTTTCTTTTGCTGTACAGAAGCTCTTCAGTTGAATTAGATCCCATTTGTCTATATTGGCTTTTGTTGTCATTGCTTTTGGTGTTTTAGTCATGAAGACCTTGCCCATTCCTATGTCCAGAAACCTAGTTTTGATGTATCAAGGGAATCTCAATTTGGCCATTGCAGTTCTAAGGTATCTTTTGTATATAATTTCCACTGTTCCAAATAAATACAAGAGGAAGACCCATAAGTTTTAGACATATTACTAGCTGAAGTCTCAGAAGAAGGAAAATCATTATAAGGTTTAGAATTAAAGAATGTCACCCTTAAGATAATAATACTCACCAATAGGAAAACTCACATTTTGTTTGCATAAATGAAACAACCATCCCTAAATTCCCAAATAAGGGTGTTGACCTCAACCAAAGGGAGGGAAGTAGGAGCCTGAGAAGAATTGTGAAAGAGGGTGCCTGCAATCCAAGGAAGTGGAGAGGACAAGGGGCTCTTTTCCAAAAAACGCCAATCTACTGTAACATAAGATCATTTTGAGTTTCACTTCTGACATCAGCTATGGGAACTCTGACACGGAGGTCAAAGGAAATAGCATTTATTTTGGAACCAAAGAAGTGCAACTCAGATACACGGAATCAGGGAAGCCCTGAATAGTGTCTGTAAGGCAAGCACAGGAGAGGATTTTTTTACAAGGGATTTCCACAAAAACTTGGTTTTGGTTTAGTTCATTGGCTACTCAGAAATTCTATATCCTAAATAAACCCATTTAGACTAGTTAATTAATTAGAGTACTCCTAGCTGAGAGATGTGTTAAAAACCTGATACTGACTTCTGTTGTTTATCCAAGTCTATTGGAACACTCTGTAGCTGAGAGATGTCAAAAAAACCTGATACTGACTTCTGTTGTTTATCCAAGTCTATTGGAACATTCTGTGGTTGACCTTTAGCAGGTGTGAGTGTGCATTCCTCTCAAAAGGATTTCTTGACTCCTCTTTAAAAAGGTTTAGTCTTACTTCATTTTCTTTCACAATCCCATTCTTTAATTATTGGAGGGAAGTTACTGATTAGTTTCTTGGGCCTTCAGAATGAATCTTCTAATTTGACTTTGGAGCAATCAGTTTTTCCCACGTACATGGGGTTTAAGCAATTATTCCCTGGCTGACTGTGTTAAGAATTTATGCCTTGTCTTTAGTCAAGGTTTGAGATAGGATGACAAAGGATTGTATTTAGGCTATGCACCACTTGCCTAACAAATATTTTTCCTAGTTTGTTTTTTACATGCTAAAAAGATTAATGTATCTAAGTACACAGTTTTTCATTTTTATGTTTTAAAATCTATAAACAGTTTTTTAATGTGTTCATTTCCTTTATTTATAAACTTCCAAATTCTCTTATCAAAGGGTAAAATATATCTTATTTTATATTTACTTCTTATTTGGAAGTTTTCTGAATTTTTCCATTCAACTCCTTAATCCATCTGGAATTAAAATTGGCACGTGGTATAAGATTAAAATCTCAGACGATTTTTAAAAAAATTAATGCATAACGTTATTTGTTGAATAATTCTTTCCCTCATCCCTGACGTGTGGCTATGCAATCCTTTGCATTTTCTGTAATGGGAGGGCACATGGGAGAAAAATTTTAGATTCTCCCAGAATGCCAGAGCAAGAATGTGTCTTAGAGATTGCATCTAAGCCCATTCTTTATCAAATGGAGAAACCAAGGCCCAGAACAGGTAACTGGCTTGCCAAATGTCATGCTAGTTAGTGGTGGAGTCAAGTCTCAAACTAAGATTTTTCTGATGTCCAATTTGGATTTGAGGCTGTATTCCTTTTATCTTATCCAGTTTCTGGGGCAACTTGACAACTTAAGGTTAATTAACCAGCCACAGAGGAAGACAATACCCCCAAGTAGAGAATTCTGAAAGGACCATTTCAGCTTGTCTCTATCCCCCTGCACAGCTCTTGATCATAAACATGGTCAGACTGAGAAGTGGGTGCCACAGTCTCTAGATATAAGAGGATCAAAGCTGGGGGGAAATGCTAACTATGAAATGGGTCCATGACTTAAGCATCTTTACATGTGATATATTGACTACAAAAATTGTATAGCTGAAGCAATCAGAAAGGATCAAAGTGGGTGGGCTTTTCTCAGGAAAGAAGGAAGGAGAATTTAAGGTGGATTTCAAAAGATAGGCAGAAGACCCCTGAATTGGGAGCACAGTTTTCACTTTGCTCTCCTCAAAACACTCTTGTTGTCTGAGAGCGTCCTTTGTGCTCTCTCTCTCTCTCTCTCTCTCTCTCTCTGAAATAAGGGTCTTATAAGGGTCTAAAGAAAATGCAAGATATTAGGAGGTGGGGACTTTGAAATGTTATTAGATCATGAGGACGTAGCCTTCAAAACTGGGATTAGCACTCTTGAAGTCCAAGAGTAAGTTCTCATCCTTTCCACCATGTGAGGACACAGCAAAACAAGCACCTTCTATGAACCAGAAAGCATTTTCTCACCAAACACTGAATTTGCTGGCACCTTGACCTTGGCCTCCTCAGCCTTTAGAACTGTAAGAAATAAATTTCTGTTGTTTTTTAAGCTACTAGGTTATGGTATTTTGTTGTGGCAGCCTGAATGGTCTAATACAGTCCCTTTATCTATCTTTGGTTGACATTTCTTAGTCCTTTGAGTCTTCTTTGACATCCAGTAACTTTGATACTGTCATAAAAAATTAATTACAATTAATACATCTTATGTAAATAGGAAGGAATAGCGGAATGGGAAGGTAGAAGCAAAACGATTAATATAAACACAGATATCTTGATATCAGCATAAGGAAGTACTCCTAACTATTGTAGTACTGGATTTTGCAACTAGTCAGAAGGTCACAATTGATGTTTTAAACAACTTTCTTCCTTCACTACCTTCTTCCATTAATCCATTCCATATTACGTTTGCCCTCAACTTGTTGAGCTTTCATGACTGGAGATGTGACCCAGTCTTCATTTCTCAAGTGTCTGAGCCATTATGAGTCCTGTTTGTATGGGTTGCTGTAATTTTCCATTGACTTTAGTCACAGTAAGTGGAAGTACTAAGAGACATCCCTGGGAAACACCTGCATTACAGATCCTCATTATGTGTAGCAATGCAATTTCTTCTTGATATTTAAGATCTGCCATACCAGTAAGTACTGTAGCCCCTTATTTTGCTATTTATTCAGTGGCATGAGTTCACCAAATGTCAATCTCAGCAATAAATTCAACAGAAGCATTGCTGCAACCTGTGGTGGAATCATTCAGCTGTTCAAATTAAGGCCTCTAAGTCAGCATGACTTAAGTTACAGGGATGAGAAAAGTAATTTTACTAATGGATCAGTAGGGAAATAATGAAGAGATTTAAAACCATTGTCATTTCTTGATTCTGTAACCTAGGATTCCTGGCTATTGGGGAAATAGCACCACATTTTGGACACGAACTTAGAGCATATACCAAATTACAGAGGACATGAGCCAACCCTGCAAAATGTCATCTAGCTGGCTCTGTAACTGAGTCATCAAATCCATTCCACTCTCTATTGACCAGGTGCTTCAGGTGATAGGTAACATGGTAAGGCCAGTGAATTTTATGAGTTGGCACATTGCCACACTCTGGTAAGAAATCAGTTGTTGGATTAGAAGGGACTCTGCATAAAATACTGTGATAGTAGGTAAGGCAGTCAGTAAATCCTCAGATGGTAGTTTAGGCACAGTTTTGCAGGCAAAATGGTAAAGTCACATTTAGAATCATTGTGTATTTTTGTGAGAACAAAACAATGCCTCTTCCATGATGGAAGTGGTGCAGTGTAATCAAGTTCAAAACATGTAGCTTGCTAGTCCTTCTGAGGAATAATGTCATATTGGAATCTTAGTTTTGGTATCTGCTGAAGCTGTAGCCAAATTGACTTTGGTGGATGGAGGTCCATGATTCTGAGCCCATTCATAAACTTCATCCTGGCTGCCATGACCACTTTCTTCATGAACCCTCAAGTAAAGACAAGAGTGTCTGAGAATGAGGCTGACTGACATCCACAGAATGCATCATCTTATCCCCTTGATTACTAAACTCTGCTGAGGTTGTTCTTTGGTGAATATTCACATGAAACCCAAATATCTTTATATTGTATGCTCATTTGCAGAGATAGCCACATATACCTCTTCCCCACATTTTTTTATTACTTATTTTATAATCATGTCCTTTCCAATGGACTTCCAGTCAAACTGTCAACCAATGTTTATGTAGCGGGGAAATTTATACTGCTGTCCCCATGGTTTTCTCTATGCAAAATGAGCAAGGTTCTCTGGCATTCCTTTTTTTTTTGGGTAAAGGTATGTCCTTCAATAAGTGGCTTTTATGTTAAGGTTAGCAACAGCAGTTACTGCTGTTTGGAGACAAGTACTATAACTGATACAGACATTGATAACAGAAATTAGGTTTCATGCAACAAAATTTAAGGAAATCGGAGAAATTTGAAATTGATTATCTGCCCCGGTAGGACTAAAGGCAGTTAAAAAACTCCATTTGTGTTCTAGAAGGGGGATATGGCAGCCCATGAAATGAAAGAGCATATCATTTAAGTGGTTCTCTGAAATGTAAAGCCTTTGGAAGGCCTGGATTTGGAAGACCTCATTGCTGCCACAGAGAAGTCTGAAAAATGTAAGTAGTTAATAGATTGTGAGGTGAAGTGGATGCTTATGATGGCGCTAGAAAGCTTTTAAAAAGAAGCCTAAATTATTGCTCAGAAGCCTAATTTATTTGCTTAAGTGCTCAAGGAACATATGGAAGACAGGAATATGTAAATAGAATTTCTGGAGGGCTAAGTTAGCTAAATCCTATACTCACCATTTGATCCTGTGTATTACCAAATTATAGAATTTGTTGATTTCTCAGCTTTGATGTCACTTTTGTCAAAATTAGTCACTGAAATGGAAAGAGTAAAAATTCAAGAGTAGCAAAGTTGAGAGAGTTGAAAGAACCTCAACTCCAAATGCCAACTGAGCCTCCCTTGCCAGCAGAAGCAGTCCTACTCTGTGTCCAATGCAGCTGTTTCTCCTTTGCTTAAACATCCAGTAATTTCCTGGCCTGTGATACTTAAATTGCAAGAAGAAGCCAGTTTTCTTAATGCCACAATCTCATACCTATTGTCTACAGACCTGTTAGTAGAGTAAGATCCCATCATTTCTCTCCGGACTGGGGTGGAGAATCAAATATCAGGTCAAAACAATGAGAACAATGTTTACAAACGGAAAGAACTGTGGAACGTTGAACATTTCCAAAATAAAACTTGTGTGAAAATGATTATGAGGGTGTTCATTTAAAGAAGGAGATATATAATTTTAGATCTGATTGAATTTATTGATACGGTAAAACTTCCTAGAGAGTCTATTCAACGTGCTACTCTAGCAGCTTTACACAAGACTGAAATTATTGTGATAAATATGTTTGCAAGAAGATCTTACACCTTCTCAAACAATTGCATCTGAAGGAAAATGTATTAGCAGAAAGCAGAAATGAACAACAGTAGTGGGGAGAGATAAAGCTCAGGGAATATGGAGCCTCAGAGTTGAGGTGAGGGAGTATAAGATAACGGAAGAAAGGGAAGAGAATTATCTGTTTCTGGATCCCCACTTTATGCAGGGCACTACTACAGGAGCTTCTGGACATCACCTCTAAATTTCATTTTATACTCTCAATTGCCACATGACATGGGAATTATTATTATTTCCACTTTAGAGGTAAGAAAACTGAGGTTCAAGGATGTTAAGTAACTTGTCCCAAATTACACAGTTACAACATAGAGACATGATAGGAGTATAGGTCTAATGCCTGTGATGCCAGAGCACAGGGCAGGGGAGTCTACAAAGGGAACAGTACCTTTCTCTTATATAGGAGGTAAGTCCTGCTAGCAAAGCTCAGCTGAATCAGAAGCAGGAGAAAACAATCTGTAACATTGTCTGACTATGCCACCAGAGGGCACAGGTTTGGAAATTTTCTTTTTACATAATCTATTGCTGTTTTTTCTGTAGGGACTTGTTGTAGCTGAGAGAGCAGACAATGTGTTATATTACATGGACTAACCTCACAGCCTAGAGACCTGAGGTTGTCACTCCCTTTCTTTGGGACACATGTACCAGTGACCATCACATTTGTGAGGTCTGCTCTCTTCAATATGGGCAGTGGGTGTCAGGTAGTTAGAAAGATCTCTTGGGTTCAGGACTGATATTTACTATCCAGCTCTGAAACCTCAGTGCTGACTGTAGTGCTTTCCATATAGTGGGAGGTTAGTCTATGTTTTGTTAAGAAGAAATAATGGTACACAGAATCACCCTCTATCTACCCGCCAATGGCTTCCCAGTGCCCCCAAGGTAAAATCTGCACTATTTATCCTGGCTTCTAGTCTTACCATAGACTGCATTTAGTTTTAGCTAAAACTAGCCCCTCATTCCCTGTCTCCCCTCGCACTACAAATTAACACATACATTCTTAATGTAATACTGAAGCTGGAAGTATCTGGAATCAGATGCTTCACAAAATGCCATCCCCGTAGTAAATACTCAAAAGCAGGAGTTGCCATTTCTGCTGCTGCTGCTACTACTACTACTACTACTACTACTACTACTACTACTACTGGAGCTAGAAACTTTCAGAGTCAGGTTGAAATCAAGTCTCCTGGCTAAGCCCAGTTCTCTTTGTGGCCATTGCTTCTTTACATATAATCAGGACACAGTTAATACTAGACAGTGGAATCTTTAATTTCATTCTCCTTGACTTCTTCTGCATCCTCTTTTGGAGTCCTGTGACCAGGGGAGGGTACAGGGAATTTTAGTAACCAGAAGACAGGGCTTGTTTCCACCTTAGCAGACATATATGTGTGCAGCATCAGAAGTCTAGGACTGAAAGCTACCTTTAGCATCATTTCTTCTGTGAATGCATGTATAATTTCTACAGAACCTATTATAGAGGATCACTCAGCCTCTGCCTTTGTACAACTTTCCCTCAAAAAACTGCCAATCCCTGTACTGTTTGGCCCAATAGTGAGATTTTTTTCCTGCTGCCCCTTGGTGCTTTTGCCTGTGATCCTCATTCTGCCTGCTGAAGACACTCTTGCTAGCATGGACCTAAACCCCTCAAGCTCTGACAATCCTCTTTCTCTTTTGTTTTACATGAAAGGTCTGGCAGCCAAAGCAATCACTCAAAGTTCAAACCTCATCACTTTTTTTTTGCTTTGTTCCTTGTGGCCTTGACTTTGTACATCAGCTTTGAAAATACCATCCCAGAGTTAATGCTGGGTTAATTTGTAACTAAGAGTGCTCTAGTTTTGCAATACAGGACATGCTATAAAAATGGAAAGATGTTGCTTCCTGAGAGATGCAGGTGGATTCTTGGGCATTTGTTTAAGTATCTTTTTTCTCTTGGGAAACTTTGAACATCTCTATCAACAAGTCAGAGTCCCAAATAACCAAGTCGGTAAGTCAGAGTCCCAAACCAAATTCCTGGCTCTAGGGGCAAAGTTCTAAGTGTGGTCATCTAATAATTGGCCTTCTTACCAGCCCCAGTGACTTTTAAAGAAACAGGACTCTGATGACAATGTGGAGATTCTATAGAGTGGTGAAGAAAGTGGGGGTTGGTATGGAGGGTATAGGAGACAGTGTGACCTGTTAGGAGCTGATATAATAGTTCAGGCCATAAACTGAGAGGCAGAGGTAGCAGGAATGAAGAGAAGGGAGAAGTTTTGAGAGCTAGTTATGAGTTAGTATTCATAAGACTTCATGCTTCACTAGATGTGGGGACTGAGAATAAAGGGAGACTCTAAGATGATTCCCAGGTTTCTGGCTTAGGTGCCTCCATAGACAGTGATGTGATAGACTGAGATGTGGCATGAAGATAAGCGAACAAGCTTAAGGGGTAGGGAGATGATATGTTTACATCTGGCAACTTTGAGATTTTCTTATTTAGACTGAGGTCTGTGTGAACCATCCTGGTGGATATATCCAAACGGCAGCTGATTAAATGGCTACGAGCTCAGGAGAGCAATCTAACCTAGAGAGGTACAGTTTCTAGCCATCATTCCTCTATCTGGTTCTCTTGGTACTTGGGCTTCATGCCGCAGTCCACTGTGCACCACCTGAAGGCAAAGTAACTACCTGCCATTCACCCCAACAAAATGCCACTGTCTATACAATGTCGTCCATTAATACTGACTTTGCATTCAACTTGTACCGGAGTTTCCCTTTTGACCCCAGGTAAGAACATCTTCTTTTCCCCTTTGAGCCTTTCTGCAGCTTTGGTTCTGCTTTCCTTTGGGTCCTGCTCCAGCACCCAAACTGAGATTATGGAAACCTTGGGGTTCAACCTCACAGACACTGCAATGTTAGAGATCCAGCAGGGCTTCCAGAACCTGATCTGTTCACTGAATTTTCCAAAGAAAGAATTGGAATTGCAGATAGGAAATGTCGTCTTCATTGGGAAGCATCTGAAACCAATGGCAAAGTTCTTGGATGATGTCAAGACCCTTTATGAGCCTGAAGTCTTTTCTACCGACTTCTCCAATGTTTCTGCAGCCAAGCAGATTAACAGTCATGTGGAGATGCAAACCAAAGGGAATGTTGTGGGTCTAATTTAAGACCTCATACCACACACTATCATGATCTTAGTGAACTATATTCATTTTAAAGGTAAGACTTTCAGGTGTCAATTTCCAGTCTAGGGTTCAGATACTTGGGTGGAGTGCTGAGGGGAGATCATGGTCTTTTATTACTGGCATCAGTAGGTGTCCCTCATACCACAGTGATCTTCTGCACTGGACATAGCTGTGAATAGTATTGGATCTTCCAAGATGGACACACCGCTCTGTGAATGAGTCCAGAAAATTTCTAGGGAGAGCGCCCTTTCAGAAAGTGGGTGAAAATGGTATGAACATCTTGCTCATAGTTGGCTAAAGATTTATGATTTCCAAAAGATTTGGTGAAATGAGACAAGCTTGTACTTGTCAAGTAGACATATTTGTATGTAAAGCCTACTGTGATTCGCACTTGCTGTGTACACTTAGGCACGCTACATACACACTTTTATCATGTATTATGCACTCACTGTGTACCAAATATCATCCTACATGTGTGGTATACACACACTGTCTCATCCAATTCTCATAAGTGCCCAAGTTCACACAGTTAATAAGTTTTAGAGCTGATATTCCCAGCAAGGTCTGTGTGAATCTAAAGCTGATGCTTGTAGAAACAAGAATCATGTGACTATTTTCTAAAGGTACTGTGCTCTAATGATTTCTCCTGGTTCTATAGTGTATGTCAGCCACATTGCTTGGAGGAGTTAACAATTGTTGGCCACAAACCACACGTATACAGATTGGCTAAAACAGCAGAAAAGATGTGTTGTCTCATTTCACCCTAGTGTGTTGGATATCCTCAAATCTTTTGATGGAAGAGAAAACTATGGATCTGATGGGCTTAGTGTGGTGTAGTAGTTTTCAACACAGACCATGGAGCCTAACAGCTCTGGGTGTGATTCCTGACCCTGCCACCTGTTAACTGGGAGACCATGTCAAATGACTTTCTCTGTCTGATCCTCAGTTACTTGTAAAGCAGGTTGATTTGTAAAGCTGGTACCTAACTCTATGGTGGTCTTAATTACTAGATGACATGACTAATGGAAAAGTTCTTGGTGGCACTAATATCAGTTTAAAATAAACACCTCTCTTTCTTTGTGTTTTAAGCCTTTGGTTCTGCTTTCCTTTGGGTCCTGCTCCAGCACCCAAACTGAGATTATGGAAACCTTGTGGTTCAACCTCACAGACACTGCAATGTTAGAGATGGTGTGAAACAATTCTGTTTTTCACTTTCAGTACCGTATTTAATAATTTACATGAGACACCCAACACTTTATTATAAAATGGGCTTGTATTATGTGATTTTGCCCAGTTGTAAGCCAATTTGATATATGATGGAATTGGAGTCACAAATCTTTGGGGAAATGATGATTACATCTATACTGGCAGTAGAACAATGGACTCACTTATCATGTAGAAAAATTATGAGAACCCTACCTTTTGTCACATACTAGAATAAATTCATGATGGATTAGAGACTCAAATGTAAAAAGTAAACTTATAATATTCATAGCATATCTTATAAAGTAACAAATAGGGAAGGATTTTTGAAATAATAACAAAAGTAAAACACATACAGAAGAATACTGGAAAATGTAACCTCCAGAATTGACCAAATGCATCTTAAACAAAGTAAAATATAATTATAGACAAGAATAAGATATTTGCAATAAGTATACCAGGCACATTAGTGATATAATAAATGCCAACAAAAGCAATAAGAAAATGGCACATATCTAAGAGAAAAAAATGGCAAGAATTAGAGAAACCAGTGCTGATGGAGAAAAAATATTGCCCAATACACCTATGGAAAAGGTACTGGTAACTGGACCTTCCAAAGATTAATTGAAACCATATCCCTGTAGATGGGGCCTATGCACATGTGTTTATTAGTTGGTTGGTTTTTCTGCTTTGCTTTATCTTAATTTTTTCTTTCTATTGTAGTATATGATGCATACAAAATGTACACAAGTCATAAGTATTTAGCTCAATGAATTTTAACAAACAGAACATATTCATGTAACAAGCACCCAGATCAAGAAAGAGAGCCTTATCTATGCCCCAGAAGCCCCTTTCATGCCACCTTATGCTTATTAACCTCCCAAATGTAATTATCCTGATTCCTAATATCACGAATTACTTTGCCTGTTTTTAAATATTTACATAAATTAAATTATATAACATACTCTTCCGCTGTTTTTCTGCTTTCCATTCAACACTAGATGATTGCTTATAGTTACAGAGTTTTCAGTCTTATTGTTATATGGTGTTTTGTTTTATGCAAACACATTTTGTCTATCCCTTCTAATGTTGATAGATATTTACGCAATCTCTAGTTTGTGGGCTTTTATAAACAATATGTCTCTAAGCATTATTAAGCAGGTCTGCTAGTGAACAAATGTTTGCTTTCCTGATGAGTGTAAACCAAGGGACGGAATTGCTGAGTGATAGGGTATGCGTATAATCAGCTTCCATAAACATCCCTCTATCTTTGCCTGAATCTGGATTGTTAGCATCTAGGTGCATTCTGTTTGATTGGCATTTTCCCCCTGGGAAAGCTGTTGCAAATTCAACACGCCTTGCAAGGTTAACATATCTATCAATTTGGGTTATTACCACTTTCCCGAGGTGCCTGTGTCTCCTAACAGGGGAAATCTATGTTTCCTAAGACTCTCCCTGGGGAAGTCTTTGTTTCCATGGAGTCTCAGGAGGTAAAGACTTCAGAGTAGCCTTAATAGAGTATATGGAATTCCACTCTGCTTTTCAGAGACATTTCTACTTATATTTGGCCTCCATTCCTGTACAGCTTTGGAAATCAGCAAATGCCTTGAGCAGGGCTCTGGTTGTGTGATTGAGTCCCCCCATGTCTTCAAATTTGTCATTCATTTTCCTGTGAACACCAAAAGCTCACCTAGTTTATTGATTTCCCAGATGCTGCCTTTGGCTGGAACTGGCAAAATCCCCCTGGGAGTGGGGGGAACAACAAATTACAGATTCTCAATACAACTTGGAAAGATTTTATTCTCTGGAATCTTTGTCCATTTTGTCCTCATTGCTTCTGCAGTTTTCAGATACATTTAAAATTAGATTTTAATAATCTATCTGGCTTTTCTAGGTGTTCTTTATAGAAGCACTGACCTACCAGGAGCTACTCCATCTACGTGAAATGAGAAACACTTATGAGTTCTTTAAAATTTTCCAACGTTATTTGAATGTGTAGAACCCGCTGAAAACTACTGTCTTGGAGAAACATTTGGAAATATATACTTAGAGACATATGCCAGGAAGTTCTGCAAACAACTGAAATATCCATCAATAAAGGAATGGATGGCTAAATTCTATAATAGTAACATCCATATGATGGAATATTGTTTGAGCACTCAAACTGATAAATTAGAACTACATGTCTAAATATGAATATATCTCAAAAATCTCAGAAAATAATGCTACCTTTTTCCTAGAAATGGGTCCTGATCCAAATCCCAAGAAAATGTTATTGGATCTCACTCAAGAAAGAATTTGGGGTGAGTCCATAGTGCAAAGCAAAAGCAAGTTTATTAAGAAAGTAAAGGAACAAATAATGGCTACTCCATACACATAGCAGTGGCATGGGCCACTCAGCTGCTTGTACTTATTGTTACTTCTTGATTACATGCTGAACAAAGGGTGGATTATTCATAAGTTTTTTGGGAAAGGATTGGTGAATTTCCTTGAAGCTGAGGGTTCCTCCCCTTTTTAGACCATTTAGGGTAACTTCCAGACATTGCCATGGCATCTGTAAACAGTAGTGACTCTGGTGGGAGTGTCTTTTCACATGCTAATGGATTATAATTAGCATATAATAGGTAGTGAGGACAACCAGAGGTCACTTTTGTTGCCATCTTGGTTTTGGTGGGTTTTGCCGGCTTCTTTACCGCATGCTGTTTTATCAACAAGGTCTTTATGACCTGTATATTGTGCCTACTTCTGATCTCATCCTGTGACTGAGAATGTCTAATCTCCTGGGAATGCAGCCCTACAGATCTCAGCCTCATTTTACTCAGCCCCCTATTCAAGATGGAGATGCCCTGATTCAAGTACCTCTGACAACTTGATAAGAACCAAATTGAAGAGCAAAACAAAGTATAATACTATTTACATCACTTAGAACGCCATACAAAAGAATACTTTAGTTCTGGAGCTCTCTTGTAAAATGTGGTGACTATAGTTAAGAATAATGAATTGTATACTGGAACATTGCTAAAAGAGTAAATTTTAAATGTTCTTGTCACAAAAAATGATAACTATGTGAAATGATGAATATATTAATTAGCTTGGTTGTGGTAATCATTTCGCAATGTGTGTGTGTATATATATATATATATATATATATATATATGTCAGAACATTGCATTGTATAATAAATATATATTTTTATTTGCCAATTTTAACTCAAAAATATTTTTCAAAAATAATACCTAAATAAGTCATGAATACACATATATGAAGTAAAAGTATAAAAATGTGAACTGGAAATACATGCATCAAATTTATGTTAATGCTTACTTCTAGGGGAAGACAAGTGGTGATGCGATTGAGTAAAGGAATAAAGAGGAAATCAACTACATCTACAATTATTTATTTCATTTTTATTTATTTCTCAAGGAGTAAAAGAAAATATAAACATTTTTTAGTACTGTGTGATTGGCATCTGGGTGCAGTTATATTATTCTCAGTACTTCTCTTCAGGCTTGAACCTTTTAAGCCTTAAGAAAGAAAACTCAGTTTAAATATAACCTTTCTGGTGAAGTGATTACTGATTCCTAAAGAAAACTCTATAACTCTTGTCTAGCTATGCCCATACGTTTTCCTACCTGACATTTATTGTTATAGCACTAATGACAACCTGTTTTAATAATCTATTTGCTCACATGTTGCTACTTCTATATTAAAAGTTACATGAAGAACTAACTCAAAATAAGGTGAATAATTTAGGCTGAGTGTGGTGGCTGACACCCGCAGTCCCAGCACTTTGGGAGGCCGAGGTGAGTGGATCACCTGAGGTCAGGAGTTTGGGACCAGCCTGGCCAAATGGTGAAACTCTGTCTCTACTGAAAACACAAAAATTAGCTGGGCGTGGTGGCACACGCCTGTATCCCAGCTATTTGGGAGGCTGAGGCAGGAGACGGAAGTTGCAGTGAGCTGAGATCATGCCCCTGCACTCCAACCAGGGCAACAGAGTGACTCTGTCTCAAAAAATTTTTAAATGGTGAGTAATTTAAGAGAATTAAATCAGAATAACAAGAGGTAGGGTCCAGGCATGAATACTTTTAAGCCTCCTAGGCGATTCTAAGGTGCAGCCAGGGCTAAGAACCACAGGTATTCCTGAAGAGAAGAAATTGGGTTGCCCTTGTTACCTTTTGTGTCTAACACATACTACAAGGAATGGCATAAAGCTAGTTGTTTGGCCTCTGTCATCTTAGAAGAGCATCTGTGGTACTCCTGTTAATATTAACTTACATTCATCCATTTTATAAGATAATTAAGGAACAAAAGTAAGTCCCTAGCAGCTACAGGCTTGGTGAAAGCAGCATGTGCCTCTGGAAGGTCATCTTAAGTCACAGCTTCCCTCCTTGTTCCAAGGGATTACTTCCTTGAAAGGTCTTGTCTGGTCCTGATCATAGGTCAGCTGATCATTGACTGCATGCTTTGCATATAGCATCTGCTTTGGAAAAGGTGATGGATTATAGCATACAAAAACAAATGTAACTGTATTTTCTGAGGCCAAATAACTTTCACATGTAGTTATTTAAAATTCTTCTTTCTTATAGTGACTATGTTGGCGAATTTTTTGTCAACTTGACTAGACTGATACTAGTTTTTTTGTTGTTATTGTTATTGTTAAATACCAGTGTAGATGTTGCTGTGAAGTTATTATTTACATGTGATTAACATTTACATCAGTGGAATTTTAGTACAACATATTACTCCTCATAATGTGAGTGGGCCTCATCCAATTAGTTGAAGACCTTAAGAGAAAAGATTGAGGAACTCTCCTGGGTCTCTACTTTGCCAGCCCTGCTGATTTATTTCAGATTTGCTAAACTCACAATCACATAAGCCAATTCTTTAAGTATCTCTCTCTCTCTCACTCCATATATAATGCTTCTCTTGAGCAATCTGGGTTTGGGGACATCTCCCTGAAGTAGCTTTTGAAAGTTTAAAAAATGTTGCTTTATTTTCCTATAACTGCATTGAATTTTGCTCTTAACCACACAACCCTTTTAATTGCATGTCAATGTATCTAGTCACGTCAAGGCAAAGTTAGTCACTTATGAACTTTTCCTTTCTCTTTTGGGTGATACATTACCATGTTCAAGCATTTCTCTCACCTTTTTCCTACTTCCCAACACTCACAATGATTTTTTTTAACATAACAGCTTTATTGAGATATAATTTGTATACCATGTAATTTTCTCATTTGAAGTGTATAATTCAGTGTTTTAATATATTCACAGAGATGTGCAACCTTCATTACAATCAATTTTAGAACATTGCCATTGCCTCACCTGGAAATGAAAAACTTAGTATAACAAACAGCTAAGTTTCAGCCAATCACAAACAAGTATTAATAGGATTCAGCCAATTGCAGCAGCCAATTCACTGTACCACGTTCAAATAAGGCATATGCCCCGGTGTGGTCCATCAGGTGGCTTCTTTGCTTTGCTTGCCTGTTTAGCCTTTAAAACCTCTGCCCAAACTTCTGGACAGGTGTCTCTGAACCTTTTCTGGTTCTGAGTGCTGCCAAATTCATGAATTGTTTTTTGTTCAAATAAACTGTTAATTTGTCTAAAATTTTTTTGCTAACAGTAATATTGGGAGAATTGAACTCACTACAAAAATGTCTAGCATATATTCTGTTTAGCTCCTAAAAATAAGATTGACATTTCATTTAAACTTATCAACTAATACAACTCCAAAACACAAATGCCCTAATCATTCTCTAGTAGCTGTTCTCCAAGAACCGAGGTGAGTTTTTAATGAAAGTGATTTAATTCTTCTTCACAACATCCCTGGGGATGGCATGGGGGAAGCCTTAAAAAAAGTCAGGTTTTATTGAAAACAGTATCTGAAAAAATAGAATTGAGATACACTAATACTCCTCTCAGCACCAAAAACTCCTAGATGTGGGAGATCTTGCTTAGTCAACCCTAATTTGGGACAAGAGTTTGCATTTGATCACATCCAGTGATGACATGTACTTTTATCCTTTTCCAAGCTCTTTTCAAGGATCAGCATATCTGATCCTGAAAGCATCCCCGGAGGCCCACTTTACTGTCATGTTACAGATGAAGAAACAGCCCAGAGGAGCCAACGGACTGAGGACCCAAACCCTCTTTCCATGCTCCACACAGATCTGTAAAGCGAGTGACCTTGACCCAAAGCCTGCCATCCACACCGTTCCAGACCCCAAAGACTGATCTGCTCTTTATTTTCACACTGATTGGAGACTTTATTTCATTTGCCCATGGTAGTAGTTCTCTTTCT
>NW_016108011.1:187224-209356 GCF_001604975.1 Cebus imitator
TAGCCAGAGCAATCAGGCAAGAAAAAGAAATAAAGGGCATTCAAATAGGAAAGGAGGAAGTCAAATTGTCTCTATTTGCACACAATGATTTAAGTAACATAGAAGGAGCCTTGTTATCAGGGGAGAGGCTTATTGTTCAAGGTGGGTAGCCTCTGTCCACATTGACTTCTGCTGCTATTTTTTTTCCATGCTGGCCCCTACTCATTCCTACTGGTGTTGGCTCAGTTGGTTCCTGTCCTACCACGACCTTTAATTCATAGAAGCCCACTTATTGCATTGTCTTGATGCCAATATCAAGTTCTTTTTCAATACTCTGGCTCTCATTCAACCTTTTAGGAACCCCTTCCCCTAGAGACTTGAAGACTAAGAGCTGTTGTCCACATGTCACAAAGGGATGCAAGAATTTTTATGAGGCATGAGGAAATGGGAGGACATGTTCAAAACACTGAAAGACAAAAAGGTTAACAAAGAATTTTATATCCAAAAAAAAATCCTTCAAAGTGAAGTAAAAATTAAGATACTACCAGAGGAACAACAATAACAACAGAAAACACGTGAGGGAGTTTGTTGTTAGTAGACCTCCCATATAAGAAATGGAAAAGAGGTCAGGTTGAATTAAAAAAGAATCAGGGAGTACCCAAATCCACATGAAGAAATTAAGAACTATATTAAAGTTAACCACAAAGGAAAATTAAAAATTCAATATTAACATATTTTTGATTTGTAACTCTTGTTTTCCTATGTGATTTAAAAGAAAACTGCATAAATCAATATCTATGAATCTATGGTGATGGGCACACAGTGTATAAAATAAAGATGCAACATGTGGCAATAACATTACAAAGCAGGAGACACAGCTATATAGAAATTTTTTCAAAAATATATAAGTATGTTGATATTAATCCAAACTAGATAGTTGTAAATTAAGATGTTAATTGTAGTCCCAACAACCACTAAGAAAATAATTAAAACATATGGAGTAAAGCAAATTACCAGATAATTAAAATGATGCACTAGAATATATCCATTATGAAAAAAAAAAAAAAGAAAGAAAAAAGAAAAAAAGCCATCATCACTGGTCATTAGAGAAATGCAAATCAAAACAACATTGAGATACCATCTCATGCCAGTTAGAATGTCAATCATTAAAAAATCTGGAGACAACAGATGCTGGAGAGGATGTGGAGAAATAGGACCATTTTTACACGGTTGGTGGGAGTGTAAATTAGTTCAAGCATTGTGGACAACAGTATGGTGATTTCTTAAGGATCTAGAAATAGAAATATCATTTAACCCAGCAATTCCATTACTGAGTATATACCCAAAGGATTCTAAATCATTGTATTATAAAGACACATGCACACGTATGTTTATTGCTGCACTGTTCACAATAGCAAAGACTTGAAACCAACCCAAATGCCCATCAATGATAGACTGGATAAAGAAAATTTTGTCTAGCTCTTTCATTCAATTATGAATGAGCTAGACAAAAGATCAGTAAGGAAATAGAAAATTTTGATAACACTGTAAAGCAGCTAGCACTAACAGACATATATAGAACACACCACGCATATACACAATGCAATACTATTACAGCCATAAAAAAGGACGAGTCCATGTCCTTTGCAAGGACATGGATGAAGCTGGAAACCATAATTCTCTGCAAACTGACACAAGAACAGAAAACCAAACACTACATGTTCTCACTCATAAGTGGGTGTTGAACAATGAGAACACATGGACACAGGAAGGGGAACATCACACACTTGGGCCTGTTGCGGGGGTGGCAGTTGTAGGGGATGGATAGCAGTGGGTGGAAGATTTTGGGAGGGATAACATTAGGAGAAATACCTAATGTAGATGACACGGGGATGAATGCAGCAAACCACCATCGCAAGTGTATACCTATGTAACAAACCTGCACATTCTGCACATGTACTCCAGAACTTAAAGTATAATAAATAAATAAATAGCTATAAGACATAAAAATGGCATAATGGCAGATTTTATTTCTTATTAGTTATTACTTTATATAAATTGATTAAAATCTAGAATTAAAAAGTAGAGATGGACAGAATGGGCAAAAAATCACAAGCATTCCTTATGTCTACAAAAGACATAGATTCAAATACACAAGTAATTTGAAAGTAAAAGGATGGAAAAAACATTTCATGTCAATAGTAACCTGAAGAGAGTGAGCATGACTATATTATTATTAGATAAGTTAGACTTTACAATGAAAGTTATTACAAGAGAAAAAGGAGATGATATGACAAATTGTCACTTCATCAAGAAAGTGTATATATATATATATATATATAAGTGTATATATATACACTTAACAAAAGAGCTCAAAATATATGAGACAGAAAGAGAACTGAAGGAAGAAATAAACAAGTCAACAATAATTTTTAATAATCTACCTGATACCAGGTCCACCCATAGACTTTCCTATCATACTTAACAGCAACTCCAAACTATAAAGTTCATCATTGACTTCTTTATTTCACAGCCCATATCCAATCCATCAGAAAAATCTGTGGGTTTAACTTCAAAACACCCAGATTTCAACCACTTCTCACCACCTACACTGCCACCACCTTGGTTCAAACAAGCGTTTTCTCTTCCCGAGTCATGGTTAACCCATTTATGCCTGAGGTTGCAATTTTTTTAATTTTTGCAGTCAGTCTTGGAGATGACCTTGAGCAGTAGGATATAAATAACTCCCACATGCTTAGCATTCCAATAATGGAACACTAGATATAAATAGTAGCCCCCTTAACCCCTTCCTTCTACTTTTACCCATTCTCCTCTACCATATATACAGCCTAATTTTAGCACAACTTTTATGGTGATCTTTCTATATGCACACGCACACTAGGTTTTGTTTGCTTAAAAACCCTCCAATAGATTCACATTTTACTCAGAAAAAAAGACAGTCTTTACAATTACCCACAAAAGCCTTTATATTGTGTTTGCTCCACCCACTGTTCTTTATATGATATTCTCTCTTGGTATTACCCTCTTTAATCTCTCTATTCCATCCACATTGGTCTCCTTGATATTCCTGAAATATGCTAAGTATACTCTTACTTTTAGGGGCTTTGTTCTGGCTCCTCCCTCTGCCTGGAATGTTTCCCCAAGATACCTGCTTGACTATCTTTACTTCCTTCAAATCTTTGCTTAAAAAAGTCACTTCTCAATGAGACTTACCATAACAAAGTACTTAATATTGCAAACTGGTTCCTCAAATTGGCTTCTTTTTTTCTTTCCAATTTTATTTTAGGTTCATGGGGTACAGGTGCAAGCTTGTTACATGGGTAAATTGCATACTGTGAGGGTTTGATGTACAGATTATTTCATCACCCAGATAATGAGCATAGTAAGTGCCTAATCAGCAGTTTTTCCATCCTCAGCTTCCTCCCACCCTGCAACCTCAAGTAGGCCCTGGTATCTATTGTTCCCTTCTTTGTGTCTATGTGTACTCAATGTTTAACTCTCACTTATAAGTGAGAACATGTGGCATTTTGGTTTTTGTTCCTGCATTAGTTTGCTAAGAATAATAGCCTCCACTTCCATCCATGTTCCTGCGAAGTACATGATCTTTTATGGCTCCATATTATTCCATGGTGTAGATTTTCTTTTCTTTTTTTTTTTCCCTCCTGCTACTTGGCATATAGCTAACATACCACATTTTCTTTATCAAGTTCCCTGTTTATGGATATCTAGGTTGATTCCATATCTTTGTTATTGTGAAAACTGCTGCAATGGACATACATGTACATGTGTTTTTATGGTAGAACAATTTATATTCTTTTAGGTATATGCTCAGTAATGGAATTTCTGGGTCAAATGGTCTTTTTATTTTAAGGTCTTTGAGAAATCTCCAAACTGTTTTCCAACTGACTGAACTAATTTACACTATCACCAACAGTGTGTAAGCATTCCCTTTTCTCCACAATCTTGCCAGCTTCTGTTACTTTTTGACTTTTTAATAATAGCCATTCTAACTGGTGTGAGATGGTATCTCACTGAGGTTTTGATTTGCATTTCTCTAATGATTAGTAATGTTGAACATTTTTTCGCATGCCTGTTGGTCACACGTATGTCCTTTGAAAACTGTCTGTTCATGTCCTTTGGAGACATATATATGTGTGTGTGTATGTATACATATAACACACACACATATATATGTATATACACACATATATATATATATACATATACACGCACATATATGTGTGTATATATATATTATATATGTATATGTGTGTGTGTGTGTGTGTGTATATATATATACACAGAGAGAGAGAGAGAGAGAGAGATACAAAGTCTCACTCTGCGCCCAGGCTAGAGTGCAGTGGCACAATCTCTCACTCATTGCAACCCAACCTCTGCCTTCCAGGCTCAAGTGATTCCCCTGCCTCAGCTTTCCAAATATCCAGGATTGTGGGCACCCAGCACCACGCCCAGCCAATTTTTGCATTTTTAGTAGAGATGGGATTGCACCATGTTGGCCAGGCTTTGAACTCCTGACCTCAAATGATCTGCCTGCATCGGCCTCCCAAAGTGCTGGGATTACAGGTATGAGCCACTGTGTCCAGCCCCTTTGGCCATATTTTAATGGGATTGTTTGTTTTTGCTTGCTCATTTAAGTTTCTTATAGATGTTAGATATTAGACTTTCATCAGAAAGCACAGTTTGAAAATATTTTCTTCCATCCTGCAGGTTGTCTGTTTACTCTGTTGATAGTTTCTTTTGCTGTGCAGAAGCTCTTTTGTTTTATTAGGTCCTATCTGCCAAGTTTTGTTTTTGTTGCAATTGCTTTTAGCATGTTTTTCATGAAATCTTTGTCAGGGCCTATGTCCAGAATGGCATTTCCTAGGTTTTCTTCTAGGGTTTTCATAGTTTTAGGTTTCACATTTAAATCTTTAATCCATCTTTTTGGTTCATTTTTTTATTTTTAATTTTTATTATACTTAATTTCTGGGATACATGCGCAGAATGTGCAGGTTTGTTACATAGGTATACATGTGCCATGGTGGTTTCCTGCACCAATTAACCGTCATCTACATTAGGTATTTATCCCAATGCTATCCCTTCTCTTGCCCCCCACCCTCTGACAGGCCCTGTTGTGTGATGTTCCCCTCCCTGTGCCCATATGTTCTCATTGTTCAACCCCCACTTATGAGTGAGAACGTGCGGTGTTTGGTTTTCTGTTCCTGTATTAGTTTACCGAGAATGATGGTTTCTAGCTTCATCCATGTCCCTGCAAAGGGCATGAACTCATTCTTTCTTATGGCTGCATAGTATTCCATGGTGTATATGTGCCACATTTTCTTTATCCAGTCTGTCATTGATGGGCATTTGGGTTGGTTCCAAGTCTTTGCTATTGTGAATATTGCTGCAATAAACATAAGTGTGCATGTGTCTTTATAGTAGAATGATTTATAATCCTTTGGGTATATACCCAGTAATGGGATTATCGGGTCAAGTGGTATTTCTGTTTCTAGATCATTGAGGAATGGCCACACTGTCTTCCACAATGATTAAACTAATTTACACTCCCACTAAGAGCATAAAAACATTTCTTAAAAATTAAAAAAAAAAAAACAACTTCTCTAATTGTAGAGGATTCAGCTTGTGTCCTGAAGCCAGACACACTACAAAGCATACCATTAACATAATGAATCCCAAGAATGTTGGACTCTGAAGATTTTCATTTTGTGGCTCAGGTAGAAAATATTAAACAAAAGTCAGCTGGTTGAACTGAGGAAGCTGCTCCTAGCTGGAGATACTTGGCCTTAGGACTTCAGCCTGAGGCATCAGTGTCTTAACGCATCTGAAGCTCACCAGTTGGCAAGCTCCAAATTAATATAATTAACTGAAAGAAGGCTAAACATTTCATTATTATCATAATGAGTACAACAAGAGTTTCAATGAACTTCAACTTTTGTATTGTGTTACACTTTGGGGAAAATAAACTTGGAAGTTAAAAAAAAAAAAAAGTATTCCTTTTACTCCACATCCTCTCCAGCATCTGTTGTTTCCTAACTTTTTAATGACCACCATTCTAACTGGTGTGACATGGTATCTCACTGCGGTTTTGAGTTGCATTTCTCTAACGACCAGTGATGATGAGCTTTTTTTCATATGTTTGTTGGCTGCATAAATGTCTTCTTTTGAGAAGTGTCTGCTCATATTCTTTGCCCACTTTTTGATGAAGTTTTTTTTTTCTTCTGAATTTGTTTAAGTTTCTTGTAGATTCTGAATATTAGCCTGTTGTCAGATGGATAGATTGCAAAATTTTTCTCTCATTCTGTAGGTTGCCTGTTCCTTTAATCCATCCTGAGTTGATTTTTGTATACGGTGAAAGGAAGGGGTTCAGTTTCATTCTTCTGAATGTGGCTAGTCAGTTATCACTGCACCATTTATTGAACAGGGAGTCTTTTCCCCATTGTTTCTTTTTGTTGACCTTGTCAAAGATAAGGTGGTTGTAGGTACCTGGCTTTATTTCTGGGTTCTCCAACCTGTTCCATTGGTCTATCAGTCTGTTTTTATACCAGTACCATGCTATCTATGTTGGTTACTGTAGCCTTGTAGTACAGTTTAAAGTTAAATAATGTGATGCCTCCTGCTTTGATTTTTGCTTAGGATGGTTGTAGCTATTGGGGCTCTATTTTTTGTTTTCTATGACTTTTAGAATAGCTTTTTCTAATTCCACAAAAAGCATCATTGGTAGTTTGATAGTAGTAACATTGAAGTTGTAAATTGCTTTGGGCAATATGACCATTTCAACAATATTGATTCTTCCTCTCTATAAATATGGAATGTTTTTCCGTTTGTGTCATCTCTGATTTCCTTCAGTATTGTTTTGCAATTCTCATTGTAGAGATCTTTCAACTCCCTGGTTAGCTGTATTCCTAGGTATTTTATTATTACTTTGGAAATTATGAATGGGATTCAGCTTTCTGATTCAGCACTTGGGTTGGCTGTTTAGGTGTGTAGCAATACTAGTGATTTTTTACGCGGATTTTCTGTCCTGAAACATGCTGAAATTGTTTATCAAGTCTAGGAGCCTCTGGGAAGAGACTATCAGGAATCATATGGTCTGAAAAAAGTGATCGTTTCACTTTTTCCCTTCCTATTTGGATGCCTTTTCTTTCCCTTGCCTGACTGCTCTGGCTAGGGTTTTTGGTGCTATGGTGAATAGAAATAGTGAGAGTGGGCATCCTTGTCTTGTTCTGGTTCTCAAGGGGAATCCTTCCAGCTTTTGCCCTTTCAATATGGTGCTGTGGGCTTGTCATAGATGGCTCTTATTATTTTGATGTTTGTTCTTTTGCTGCCCAGTGTGCTGAGGGTTTTTAACGTGAATGGATGTTGAATTTTATCAAAATATTTTTCTGTGTCTATTGAGATGATCATGTGGTTTTTGTTTTTAGTTGTTTATGTGATGAATAACATTTATTGATTTGTATATACTGAACCAACCGTGTATCCTAGGACATGCTACAACATGGATGAACCTTAAAAACATTATGCTTTTTGAAATAAGACAGTCACAATAAGAATTGCTACATAATTCCACTTATGTGAGGTACCTAAAGCAGTCAAATTCTTAGAAACAGAAAGTAGAATTATAACTGCCAGGGCATGGCGGGAGGGGGAAAAGGGGAGTTGTTACAGAATTTCAGTTAGTATAGAGTTTTATGTTTGCAAGATGAAAAAGTTGTAGAGATCCGTTGTAAGCATTGTACATATAATTAATGCAATTGTTCTGTACATTTATAAATGGCCTGTAATCACAGCACTTTGGAAGTCTAATGTGGGTGGATCACTTAAGGACAGGAGTTTGAAACCAGCCTTGCCAACATAATGAAACCCTGTCTCTACTAAAAATACAAACAATTAGCCAGGCATGGTGGCACACAACTGTAATCCCAGCTACTCCACAGGCTGCGGCATGAAAATCACTTGAACCCAGAAGGCAAAGGTTGCAGTGAGTTGAGATCACACCACTGTACTCCAGCCTTGGCGACAAGGAGATTCTGTCTAAAAAGAAATTAAAAAAAAAAAAAGATTAAAATAGCAAATTTAATGTCGCTGGGTTTTTTTTTCCACAGTAGAGAAGAAAGAACAAAAGAAGGTATCTTTTAAAAATTGAACAAATTAAAGAGGAAAAAGTCAACTTTGACTTCTGGTTTCAACTCTGACATGCAAAAAGCTTAAAAGTCATAATTCTCATACATACAAAAAAAGAAAGCTGGCAAACCAAAAATGAATTACTATTCTTGGACTTATCAGAGTCTTTTATTTGTAGGGCAAATGTCACTCTTAAATCTGGAAAGACAAGAGAATTCAGAGAGTTGCAGCGAAGTTCTTACATGGAGCAGAAGCCACTAGAATCCACAGAGTAATAGCCAAGCTCTCCTTACATGGAGCAGAAGCAATTGGAACCATAAACTGGCAGGAACTCATAAATGGTCATTTTGACTGTGCAAAAGTGTGAGAATGAGAAACTTCTGGAGGGCAACAGTCTTAGGGATGCTCTACACTTTCCAGAATTTTCTTCCAGGAATCCCATTGGCTTATCACAGTGAAGATCTGAAAGACTCAATCTTGAATCTAGTAGAAGGAGGAGAGGGAAAGTAAACATAGCTTTCTCCTACCTCGTAGAAGAGCATTTGTCCTGCTTCAGACCCTCTAGTCTTCCTGTCTTACCTAAGGGAAATAAGACAATAAACATTTGTAAAAGTCACAACTCACAAATACAGGCACACCAAAATGTGATTTTTAATCATAAGATTATAGAATGCTATTTTCATTTTTTTTTCCCTTTGGAAACTCCATACAGTTTTCCATAATGGTTGTACTAATTTACATTCCCATCAATTGTGTACAAGGGTTCCCTTTTCTCTTGAAGTATCACCAACACTTATCTTTTTTACTAACCATTCAGACAGGTGTGCAGTAATATCTCATTGTGATTTTAATTTGCCTTTCCCCAATGATTAGTGATACTGAAAATTTTTCTTATATATGTTGGCCATTTGTACCTCTTCTTTTGAGAAATGTATTTTCATGTCTTTGCACATTTTTTAATCAGGTTGTCTGGGGTTTTTTACTATTAAGTTGTTTGAGCTCCTTATGTATTTTGGTTATTAACCCTTTGTCAAATGATCCTTATATCCTAATGACTTGAAATCAATATGTCAAAAATATATCTACACTCCTGTGTTCATTGCAGCATTGTTCACAAGAGCTAAGATATGGAATCAATCAAAGTGTCCATCAACAGGTGAATGAGTAAAGAAAATGTGGTGTATATGCATGATAGAGTACTATTCCACAATTTAAAAAAAAATTGTCATTTGTGACAACATAGTTGAACCTTGAGGAAATTATGGTAAATGAAATAAGCCAGGCACAGAATGACAAAAACCAGATCTTCTCACTTATGTGTGCAATATAAAAGAAGTGAATTCATAGAAGTGTAGAGTAGAATGGTGGTTACCAGAGACTTGGGTGGAGGATGGGAAGATGCTGGTCAAAGGGTAGGAAGTTGCCATTCGACAGGAAGAATTAAGGATTAGTTAATGTGATGGATATGTTTCTTATCTTGATTCAATCATCCCACACTTTATAAGTATATTATAACATCACTGTGTAACCCATAATTATATTATTATAATTTGGCAAAAAATAAAAAAATAATAAATAAAATAAAATATTTCCTTATAACTGAAGGAAAAATGATTTTAGAACACTTCTGTTTTCCCACACCTTACCACTGCACTCACAGTGCTACCACATAGTACTATGAATTATATCTAATAGAGCTGCAAGATGCAGACCATACCTAAGAAAGAGTTCTTAGGAAAGCCCAAAGAAAACATGAGAGACAAAAGCAAAGACACTAGAGGAGTTTGTAGCTTCTGATATCTATAGAAATTGCATGTTAAATAGAGCACAACTCCTAAGCAGACTGGCATAAAAAACAGACACTAAAAGCTTATTTATCTTAGTTTTGATTATCTGATATATCATCTCTAGATTTCTATAACAAAAAATTTACAAAGCATGCAAAAAAGCAAAAGCATGTAGTATTCAGACACAGAGCAAGCACCAGAACCAAAATTGGATATGACACAGATTTTGGAATTATCAAGAAATTTGAAGGAACTGTGATTAATATGTTAAGAACACTAAGGGAAAAAAGGAGACAACATGCAAGTACAGATTGGTAACATAAGCAGAGAGTTGGAAATTCTAAGAAAGAATCACAATGAAATGAAAAGAGATGGAAATCTAACAAAGAAATTAAAAACACTGCAACAAAAATGAAGAATACTTTTGTTGGGCTCATTAGTAAGCTGGGCAGGGCCAAGGAAAGTATCATTGAACTTGACAATATGTCAATATAAACTTCCTACACTGAAATGGAAAGAGAAAAACATGAAAAGAAATAAAAATCCAAGAACTATGGAACAATTTCATAATGTGCAACATATGTGTATGAACCCTGAATTTCTGAGATAGGTGCCAATTAATTTAGAAAGTTTATTTTGCCAAAGTTGAAGACATACACCCATGATAAAATCTCAGGAGGTCCTGACTACAAGTGCCCAAGATGGTCACAGCACAACTTGGTTTTATACATTTTAGGGGGACATGAAACATCAATCAACATATGTAAGATGAACACTGGTTAGGTCTGGAAAAGGTGGATAACCAGAAGCAGGTAGAGGGCTTCCAGGTCATAGGTCAACAAGAGACAAATGGTTGCATTCTTTTGAATTTCTGATTAGCCCCTTCAAAGGAGGCAATGAGATAATCCATTTATCTCAGTGAGTGAAGGGGCGACTTTGAATAGAATGGGAGGTAGGTTGGCCCTAAACAGTTCACAGCAGGGTGATGATTTGGGGGTCCTAAGATTTATTTTCCTTTATCATAGATAACTGAAATATCAGAAGGAACAAAAAGAGATAACAGAATGGAAAAAATATTTGAAATAAGAATGGCCAAAACTTTTCAAAACTTAAAGACAGACCACTGATCACAGCTCCAGGAATTTTAGAGTACGAGGAAGATGAATAGCAAAAAACTACACTTAGGCATATTGTATTAAAACTGCTGAAAACCAAAGACAGAGAGAAATTCTTGAAAGGAGAAATAGGACAAAAAAAGACCTTACCATAGAGGAACAAAGATAAGAGTTATAGTGGACTTTGCATCATAAGCCATACATGAGAGAACAAAATGGGGTGAAATATTTGAAGTGTTCAAAAAAACCCACACCAATCTAAAATTCTATATCCAGTGAAATTACCCTTTTAAAGTGAAGGAGAAATTAAACTTTGTTCAAACAAACAAAAACTGAGGAATTTCATTGCAGCAGATTTACCCTGCAAAGAATGTTAAAATATTTTTTTTAGAAAAAAGAAAATTTTATAGCTCAGAAACTTTGATTTATGTAAAGACAGGAAGAGTGTCAGAGAAAGAATAAATGAAAATAAAATAAAATTTTTCTTTTTTTAAATTGAACTAAAAGGAAATGTTTTGTTTAGAGTAATAATTATAATAAAATATATTGAGAAATTGTAGTGTATGGAGACAAAATGAATGACAGCAATGACATGATAGGATCAAAGAACTGGAAATACTCCAAGATACTTGTGCTACAAGTGCCATAGTGTTATTTGAAGGTAGATACAGATTAGTTAAAAATGCATATTGCAAATCCTAGGGATACCACTACAAGTTTTTTTAAATAAATAAAACCTATATGCTATCAGACAAGACAAAATGAGAAGCTGAATTAAGGCCAGGCATGGTGGCATGTACTTATACTTTCAGCACTCTGAGAGGATGAGGTAGGAGGATTGCTTAAGCTCAGTAATTCAAGGAAACAGTGAGCTATGATGGCACCACTGTACTCCAGCCTGGGTGATAGAATGAGATCCTATCTCTCAATAAAAGAAAAGAAAAAGTAGCTCAATTAAAATTAATGAAGGCTGCAAAAGAGCAGGAAAAAATAACAAACAAGTACAATGAATAGGAAACAGTAACAAGCATAGTAGATAGCAATGTGACTATATAAATAATCACTCATAAATGTACAAAGTTTAAATACACCAATTAAAATACATAGATGGTCATAGTGAAAAAAAGCTAGACCTGACCAAGTATTGTCTATAAGAAACACACTTTAAATATAAAGACTCAGCTAGGTTGAAAGTTAAGAAATGATGAAAAATATATAATAATAAAAAACTGGAATAGCTATTAATTTCAGACAAAGCATATTTCGGGACATGGAAAATTACTGGAGATAAAGATGGACATTGTATGTGATACAGGGATCAATTATCCAAGAAGACATAACAATCTTTAATGTATATTCCCCTAACAATAAAGCATCAAAGTACATACCAACAAAAATGATAGAACAGAAATAGAAATAGGCAATTCACTATTACATGTGGAGACTTAGCTGGGCCTAGTGGCTCATGTCTGTAATCCCAGCACTTTGGAAGGCCAAGGTGGATGGATCACTTGAGGTCAGGAGTTTCACACCAGCCTGGCCAATATGGCAAAACCCCATCTCTACTAAAAATACAAAATTTAACCAGGTGTGGTGGCGCGTGCCTTGTATTCCCAGCTACTCAGGAGGCTGAGGCAGGAGAATTATTGAACTCGGGAGGCAGAGGTTACAGTGAACCAAGATTGCACCACTGCACTTCAGCCTGGGTAACAGAGCAAGACTACATCTAATAATAATAACAATAATAAAATAAAATAAAAATAAATATTTTGAGACTTCATAAAATCCTGTCAACAACTGATAGATCAAGCAAGCAGTATATTAGTATGGATACAGTACAACTGAACAGCACAATCAATCAACTTGATCCAACTGACATTAATGGAATGCATCCAATAACTATAACACACACATTCTTAGGTTCACATAGAATATTCACCACTATAGACTACATTCTGGGCCACAAAACACACCTTAGCAAATTAAAAATGATAGATATCATACAAAGTATGTTTTCAGCGCACACTACAATTGAGCTACTCATAAATAGCAGAAATATAGTTGAAAAGTTCTCAAATATTTTGAAATTTAAAAATACACATCTAAGTAAAACATAGGTCAAAAAAGTCTCAAGAAACATTTTAAAATATTTTGAGCTATGTTAAAATGAAAATAAATGTTATCAAAATTTTGATATACTGCAAAAGCAGTGCCTGACAGAAATTATGGCATTAAATGCATGTATTATAAAAGAAGAAATATCTAATATCTGTAATCTAAGCTTCCACCTTAGGAACCTGAAAAAGAGCAACTTAAGCCTAAAGCAAGGAGAAGAAAATAAAAAATAAATAAATAAATAAAAATTTGAACAGAATTTTTTAAAAAAATTAAAAAGAGGAAAAAATAGAGAAAATCAATGACACCAAAAGCTGGTTCTTTGAAAAGTTAAGTAAAATCAATACATCTCTGGCCAAGCTAAGCATGAGAAAAAGAGAAAAGGTGTAACTTAACAATGCAATGAAATGAAATGAGAAGTCACCACTACTGGTCCCATGGACATTTAAAGATAATAAAGGAATACTATGAACAACAAAATACATGCCCACAAATTTGATAACTTAGATGAAATGGGCCAATTTCTTGAAAACCACAAGTTAAAAAAGCTCACACAATGGGAAATAGATTATCTTAATACACCTGAATCCATTGAAGGCATTGAATTCATAGTTAACAATCTTTTTCCCAAAATCACCAAACCCAGGTTGTTCTGTGGTGGATTCTGTCAAAGGCTTAATACCAATTCTCTACAACGTCTTTCAGAAAATAAAAGCAGAAGCTCTCAAATTGATACATACTTGTGCTCCCTCCAAATGCATACATTTTCCTCCTTCAAATTTCCTAGGTAATTGTATGCCTGTTTAGCCCATCTTCTGGAGTTGACTTCCACAAATTATAGGGCTACATGTACATCAGACTTGGGAACAAGAGCATCCTTCCATTCTACTTCTTCCCATCTCTCAATATACAAACTTTGCCAATCTATACTCTTATTCAATATAGTAATTGTATGAAAGTATTCTACATTTGCTATTTCTAATTCTTCTCCTTCCATTTCTCTTGAAATTTTTGTCTCCAAGATCCCAGTGAAAATACTCTCGTCAATGTTGTTAATTACCTCCATGTTGCTGTAGTCAATGGTAAATTCCCATTCTTCATCTTACCTGATGTATTAGCATTTCTCATAATTCTTTACTCCCTATTCCTGGAAATACTTTTTTACTTGATTTGCAGGACATCGCTCTTTATTGGTTCTTCACCTACAACATGGTCACTCTTTCTTAGTCTTCTTTTTTGTTCCTCCAACTAATTTAAATCTCTACAAATTAAAGAGCCCCAGGACTCAATTCCTAGACCAATTCTCTTCTCTGTTCACTTCATCCACATGTAATCTTTTTCACTTTGTGGTTGTATTATGATTTATACAACTCTTCAACTGCCTGCTTGACATTTTCTCTTGGCTGTCTGGTAGGTATTTTAAGTTTAACACATTTGAAATCAACTTAATGATCTACCCTTAAAGCAAACAAGCAAACAAATAACAGCAACAACAACCAGACAAATAAATACCCTGCTGTATCTTTGATTTTCTCCATCGTAGTTCATAGAAAAAAAATTTTTTTTGAGACAGGGTCTTACTCTGTTACTAAAGCTGGAATGCTGTGGCAGAATCATAGCTAACTAGCATCAATCTCCCAGTGTCAAGTGATCCTTCAACTTGCTTCCTGAGTAGCTGGGACTACAGGTGCATGCCACTGCACCCAGCTAATTTGTTAAATTTGTTTTTTGTAGAGATAAGATCTTATTATGTTGCCCAGGGTGCTCTTGAACGTCCAGGCTCGAGCAATCCTCCTACCTCAGCCTCCCAAAGTGCTGGGATTATAGGTATGAATCATCAGGCTCATCCAGTTCATGGTAATTTAATCCCTCTGGCTGCACAGAACACAAACCTTGAAATAATTCTTCACTTATCTCTTTCTCTTACTCTTTAAATATAATTAATCTGGAAATTCTCTTGACCCTACCTACATAAAATGCTTCAAACTTCTCACTCCTTCCAATCCTGCTACCCTGGTCCAAGGCATCATCATCCCTCAAGTTGTTCATTGTAATTGTCTTTAGCTGCTTTTGCTCTTACTCTTCTACAGACTTTTCTCAAAAATCCAGAGTAATCCTTTTAACACCTAAGCCTCTCATATGTTTCTTCTGCACTAAGTCCTCTAATGATATCTATCTCACTTAGAATAAAAGCTAAAGTGCTTCAAATGGTCTACAGGGCCTTGCCTTTCTGACCTTCTCTTCTACTACTCATCAATTCAATCAGTTACAGTCCCTCTGAGACCCTTGATTCTTGGATATACTAGACATGGTCCCGTCTCAAGGTCTTTGTACTTGCTATTTTCCTCTCCATGGGATCTTCTGCTTCTTCACCTCTTTCAAATCTTTCCTCAAGTATCAACTCAGGGTGATTTACTCTGCCCATCCTCTTTAAAATTGCAACCAACTACTCCAGCATTCTTTCTCTTCTTTAGCACGCTTTATGTTTTTCATAATATCGAAAATAATGTACAATTTAAGTAGATTAATTTGGTTTCTTCAGTGTCTCACATTCCTAGAATGTAAGTTTCGTAAGGGTGAAGGATTTTGTCTCTCATGATCACTATTATGTAACCAGGGTCCATTAGAGTGCTCCACCTAGACTGCTTTCAGGGCTATTCTTACCTAGACATATAATGTCCCCGGATTCATTCATTTTTACCATTTTTATCTAACTGCCACTGCAGTCAGGTGATTCTAATTGCTGATTGACACTCTCTGCCTATAAGTCCTAACTTCTGCTGCCATAATATAGGACAAATTTGTCCAATGCTCACCTCTATGGATCTCTTACATGTTTGAATGCTACTGGTCATTTCTACAACTTCAGTACTACAGACGACAACTCATAGTTTACTGTCATGGTGTGCCTCTAAACAATGTCTCCCTGCTCCTCCTGTGACGCTTTTTTCATTATAATCATGTCTTAGGCTTAAGTTTCTAAGGCCTATTCGGAAAAGCCTTTTAACCATATCTGTATGCTAGTTTAGAGGGATCTAATAGTAAATATATAGGGGATTATTGTGCTATAATATCACACATTTAATTTTATTCCTGCAACTATTCCATCTCCTAGGACAAAGAAAAAGTGTTTCTTGGAACTGGGTTTAGGGTGGACTGAAGATTGTGGGCTGAGTATGCCTTAATATTTTTAGTATGCCACTTACTGTACCAATACTTAATCTTCTCTAATCTCAGCCTCTACTGTGAAAGTGTTTGTGTGACAAAGTGAAAGCAGCCTTAGTTTCATGGAGTCAGGATGCTTTTATGTCAGGAAGATTGTGTCCTGGCAGTATAAAATAATAATGAATTCCTGAGTATCTCTTCAACTGTATTTGAGGAAATATTGTTTGAAAAAGTCACTATACACTTGTAGACTGGATGGCACTGTCTGGGAAGGTAGCGTTCTGGTATAGTCAATAGGCTCTGAGACCTGACTGTATTTCTCACCTTTAGTTATCCATTTAAGAAACATTTTATTCTTATAATAGGATCAGGATCTGCTGCAAGTGAATAAATAATTCAAAATTTCAGTTTCTTAAATATTTTAGACATGTGTTTTTCTTTCATGTAAAACTCTGAAGGTTCACAGTTCAGGGGTGACATGGAGCTCTGATCAATGAAATCCGCAAAAACTTAATCTTCTCCAGCTCATTACCTACCATGCTGAATGTGGCCCTCATTCCCAGATCAGATGCATTACCTGGATTCCAGGAAGTAGGATAGAAGGAAAGGTGAAGAAAGAGACACAAAGTGTAAACTCCTGAACTTCTAAGGAAAATTCTCAAAAGCTGTCACCTGATATTTCTACTTTTATCTCCTTGTTGAGAACTTAATTACAGACAATCCATAGAGATGTTCAAAATCTATTCTTTATGCTGGGCAGCCACATTCCTAACTAAAAATACTATTATTTGGATTATTGAGTCTAAGAGCCAGAGTTATGGTTTTAATGCCTGTGTCCTCTCCAAAATTTATGTTGAAACTTAATCCCCAGTATGACAGTATTAAGAGGTGGGACAGTATTAAATGATTAGGCCATGAAGGAGCCTCATGGATGGCATTAGAGCCATAAAAAAATGGTTGCCCTTCTATCTCTCCTGTCATGTGATGATACAGTATTTGTTCCCTCCAAAGGATGCAGCCACAAGGCACCATCTTGGAAGCAGAGAGCAGTTCTCACCAGATGCCAAATCTGCTGGTGCCTTGAGCTAGAACTTCCCAGCCTCCAGAGCTGTGAGAAATAAATTTTGATTATCTATAAATTACCCAGTCTTTGATATTTCTTATAGCAGCATGAATAAATTAAGACAGCAAGTAACACTTAAGAAGCATGGAACTTGCTCTGCCACAGTCTTTCTCAATTAAGCTACTTTTAAGTCATTTATATGTGTTAGACAATATCAGTGTGTGTGTGTGTGTGTGTGTGTGTGTGTGTGTGTGTGTGTGTGTAGTGGCCTTATGGGAGGGATGGTAACCAATGAGATAATAGCCAAAAGTATGGATTTGATTCTGGTCAATTTTCTGTGAACCTAAAACTATTCTAAAAATAAAGTCTATTTCAAATGTTTTAAAGCTTAATCTTGAGCCAGCACACCTCAGATTTAAATGCCAATTCTTCCACTTACAAGCTCCGTAACCTTGGGCAAGTTATTTCACCTCCCCAAATCTCAGTTTCCCATCTGTGGAGTAGAAATAATAATGCCAACTCCTGGAGTTACTGCAATTTTCATCTCGATAATGTATATAAATTGCTTAAGCACACTATTTAACATATAGTTCAATAAATAGAAGCATCTATTGGTATTTTATTATATACATGTATGATTATTCACATAAAAACGTGCCCATATATCCATACAGAAGCTGTTCAAACAAGATAATCAAAGTTGGCATACATTTTAGAAATTCAGGCAAGATGGCTGACCAGATGCAGCCAGGTGGAACAGCTGTCACCAAGGGACTGAGAGGACTGCCACACTTCTAGAAGATCTTTAGAGGGAAGGCACTGAGAGTGGATAAAGGGAAGACACAGAAGCTGGGCTGAACAGGGAAGAATCTGGGAGCTACACGGCGCTGCCACAAACCATGACTCCTTCTTGGCCCCCCAGCCACTCCGGGAGAATGGGTGAGGGTGAGTTGAACTGACAGAAACAATCCACTTTCTCCAAGGGCCTCTGGAATCCCAGCAGAAAGAGACCCCTTAACCACCATGGACACTTGAATGGGCAGGGAGAGCTGCTCAGAGAAGTAGTAGGGACAGCACACCAGCCAATGAGGAGCCCAGAGGGCTTGGTGTGGGAGCATCTATAACTAAGCATGGCCAGGGATGCCCATACCCCCAGGCTCCACTTGTTCCCATAGGATACCTTAATCCCAGGGGAACTGTCAGACCTAAACTCTACAGGGTAGTCTTGATCATCAGAGGATTATGCCCATCCCACCTGAGTACTCCTTGGTATGCTAGCCTCTCCTGGAGTCCCAGCCTAGCCATGCTTGCTTTCAGTGCAGTCTCAGATGCCTTGGGGGCCCACATCATAGCTCTTGAACTGGTCATTGGCGCCTGACGGGGAGAGATACAGCAGCATGGAGACCAGGGCCACACACCAGTTCATCCTTTTCCTCTCCCCACTGAAACTTTCCCTTGGCCCACCTCTAGCCCCCACAATACTTTGCCTATGTGTGTGAGTGTGGGTAAATTTTTGCCTTTCCTGCCTCACCAGGGCATGTGTGCAAGTTTCCCCTGCCTTGCCTGTGCTGACAGTGGGAATGCACTCTGCCACATCTCCCCACCTTACTACAATTGCAGTCTGAGCCATGACAGGCACAGAGCCTGCGAACCGGGACCTAGTGACCCGCTTCTGCCCCAACACTGCCAGGTCCAGAGAACAGCAGACCCTCCCTTGTCCTGAGTGCCCAAAGGGTACACACAGACCTGCACCTGCCAGGGTCCCACCCCTGTGCTAACACCACTGCCAGCACACAGTCACCAGCTGGTCTCCTGCCCCTTGAGCCATGCTGCCTCCATTGCTGTTGTGAATGCCTGCATGGAGGGAGGCACCCCCACACCTACTAGTGCTCTCCCGTCATGCTGCTCTTGCTGCTGCTACTGCTGGCATGTGCAAATGAGGAGAGACCCTGCTGCCATCACCCTACAAAATGTTTTGACTGGCACCACCCAACAGAGTGTAGTGACCACCACTCTGAGAGCATCTTGGCCCTCAAGTGCAGTGGGTTCCTAACCCTGAGGAGCCAGAGAGCAAAGATGGCCCTGATACTAGTCCCTGAAGGTGGATCACATAGTATAGGAGCTGGTAGCTGAGCCTGGGCCCCCTAAAAACTTCACAAACTAAGCCATTTGACTGAGTCCATCTTAAATCCTAATCAAACCTCAAGGCCATCAAATAGTATAAAATAAAATAAAAAAATCAAAGGACAGCAACTTCAAAGATTGAAAGCACACCAGCCCACAAAGATGACAAAGAACTAGTACAAGAACTCTGGCAACTCAAAAAGCCAGAGTACCTCCCTTCCTTCAAATGAGTGCATCTTTAGCAAAGGTTCTCAACCAGGCTGACATGGCTGAACTGACACAAATAGAATTGAGAATATGAATAGAAATTAACATCATGGAGATGCAGGAGTATGTTGAAACCCAATTCAAGGAAGTTAAGAATCGCAATAAAATGATACAGGAGCTGACAGAAAAAATAGCTGATATAGAACAAAATGTAACGGACATGATAGTGTTGAAAAACAAAATACAATAATTTCTTTTCTTTTCTTTTCTTTTCAGACAGAGTTTCACTTTTCTTGCCCAGGCTGGAGTGCAGTGGAGCAATCTCAGCTCACTGCAGCCTCCTCCTCCCAGGCTCAAGCGATTCTCCTGCCTCAGCCTCCTAAATAGCTGGGGTTACAGGCATGCACCACCATGCCCAGTTAATTTTGTATTTTTAGTAGAAACGAGGTTTCTCCATGTTGGTCAAGCTGGTCTCAAACTCCTGACCTCAGGTGATCCTCTCACCTCGGCCTCTCAATGTACTGGGATTACAGGTATAAGCCACTGTGCCTGGTCTAAGAATTTTATAATATGCTCACAAAAATTAATAGCAGAAAAAACCAAGTTGAAAAAAGAATCTCTCAGCTTGAAGACTGCTTTCTGAAATAAGACAGTCAGACAAGAATAGAGGGAAGAAACAAAATAAATAACTCAAACCTCTGAGAAATATGGGATTATGTAAAGAGACCAAATCTATGATATATTGGTGTCCCTGAAAGAGATGGAGAGAATAGAAGCAACTTGGAAAACATATTTCAGAATGTCATTTATAAGAATTTCCCCAACATAGCTAGAGAGGCCAATATTCAAATTCAGGAAATGCACAGAACTGTGCTAAGATACCCCACAAGAAGATCATATCCAAAACGCATAATCATCAGATTCTCCAAGGTTGAAATGAAAGAAAACAATGTTAAAGCCAACTAGAAAAAAAGGTCAGGTCACCTACAAAGGGAAGCCCATTAGACTAATAGCAGAACTCTCAGCAAAAATCCTACAAATCCAGAAGATATTGGGGGCAATATTTAACATTCTTAAAGGAAAGAAATTTCAGTCCAGAATTTCATATCTGGCCAAACTAAGCTTCATAAGTGAAGGAGAAATAACGTCTTGTTTAGGCAAACAAATACTGAGGGAATACCTTACCACCGGACCTGCTATAAAAGAGCTCCCAAAGGAAGCACTAAATATGAAAAGAAAATACTGTTACCAGCCACTACAAAAACACACTTAAGTACACAGACTAGCAACACTATAAAGCAGCCACACAAACAAGTCTGCATACTAACTAGCTGACAACATGACAACAGGATCAAATTCACACATATCAATACTAACCTTGAATATAAACAGGTTAAATGCCCCAGTTAAAAGACACAAAGTAGCAAGCTGGATAAAAAAGCAAGACCTAGTGGTATGCATTCTTCAAGAGGCCCATCTCACATGCAATGACACCCACAGGCTCAAAAGAAAACGATGGAGAAAAATGTACCAAGCAAGTGGAAAACAGAAAAAAGCAAGGGTTGCAATCCTAATTTCAGACAAAACAGGCTTTAAACAAACAAATATCAAAAAAGACAAAGAAGGGCATTATATAATGGTCAATAATTCATTTCAATGAGAAGACCTAACTATAATAAATTTGTATAAATCCAAAACTGGAGCACCCCACCCAGATTAGTAAAGCAAATTCTTAGAGGTCTTCAAAGAGACTTAGACTTTCACAGAATGATGGTGGGAAACTTCAAGAACCCACTGACAGTAACAGACAGATCAATGAGACAGAAAATTAACAAAGATATTCAGGAACTGAACTCAGCACTGGATCAAATGGACCTGATAGACATCTACAGAACTCTCCACGCCAAAACAACAAGATATACATTCTTCACACAGCCACATGGGACATACTCGAAAATCAACCACATAATCGAACATAAAATGCTCCTTAGCAAATGCAGAAGAACTGAAATAATAACAACCCTCTGTCAGACCACAACACAATAAAATTCGAAATCAAGACTAAGAAAATTGCTCAAAACCATACAATTACATGAAAATTGAATAGCCTGCTCCTGAATGACTTTTGAACAAATAATGAAATTATTTGTTGTTTGAAAGTAATAAGAGCAAAAATACAACATACAAGAATCCCTGGAAAACAGATAGGGCATTGCTAAGAGGGAAATTTATAGCACTAAACACTTATATTAAAACATTAGGGCCGGGCGCGGTGGCTCACGCCTGTAAACCCAGCACTTTGGGAGGCTGAGGCGGGTGGGTCACGAGGTCAAGAGATCGAGACCATCCTGGTCCACATGGTGAAACCCCGTCTCTACTAAAAATACAAAAAATCAGCTGGGCATGGTGGCGCA
>NW_016108011.1:209536-214868 GCF_001604975.1 Cebus imitator
AACTAGAAGAATTAGAGAACCAAGAACAAAACAAACCCAAAGCTAGCAGAAAACAAAAAGTAAGCAATAAGAAGTGAGCTAAAAGAGATTAAGATAGGAAAGAAAAATATTCAAAAGATCAGTGAATCCAGGAGTAGATTTAAAAAAAAAAAATAATAAAATAGACCACTAGCTAGACTAGAAAAAAGAAAAGAAGATGCAAATAAACACAATTAGAAATGACAAAGGGGTTATTATCACTGCCAGCACAGACATACAAATAACCATTAGGGAATATTATGATGGGGTTTTGGGGTAGAGAGTTCCGTAGATGTCTATCAGGTCCATTTGATCCAGTGCTGAGTTCAGGTCCTGAATATCTTTGTTAATTTTCTGTCTCATTGATCTGTCTGATACTGTCAGTGGGGTGTTGAAGTTTCCCACTATCACTGTGTGAATCTAAGTCTCTTTGAAGATCTCTAAGAACTTGCTTTATGAATCTGGGTGCTCCTGTTTTGAATATATATATATATATATATATATATATATATACACACACACACACACACACACACACACACACACACACAAATTAGAAACTGGGAAAGAAATGGTCCTGGAATCTTACACCCTCCCAAGGCTGAACCAGGAAGAAACTAAATCCTTGAACAGACCAATAAGGCACTAATAAGGCCTAGCAACAACAACAACAACAACAAAAACAAAACAAACAAAAAAGCCATATTCATAGCTGAAGTCTACCAGATAAACAAAAAAGAGCTGGCGTCATTCCTATTGAAGCTATTCCAAAAAATTGAGGAAGACAGACTCCTCCTTAACTCATTCTATGAGGCCAGCATTATCTGATACCAAAACCTGGCAAAGACACAAAAACTTCAAGCCAATATCCTTGATGAACATCAATGCAAAAATCCTCAACAAACTACTACCAAACCAAATCCAGCAGCATATCAAAAAGCATATCTACCATGATCATGTAGGCTTTATCCCTGGGATTCAAAGTTGGTTAAACATATGCAAATCAATATATGTGAGTCATCACATAAACAGAACTAAATACAAAAACCATACGATCGTTTCAATAGAGGCAGAAAAGGCATTCAATAAAATCCAATTATCCTTCATGTTAAAAACTCTCAATCAACTAGGTATTAAAGGAACATACCTCAAAATAATAAGAACCATCTGAGAAAGCCACAGACAGCATCATACTGAATGGGTAAAAGCTGGAAGAATTCCCCTTGAAAATGAGCACAAGACAAGGATGCTCTCTCTCACCACTCCTATTCAACATAGTATTAGAAGTCCTGGCTGTGACAAGCAGGCCAGAGAAAGAAACACAGTGCATCTAAATAGGAAGAGAGAAAGTCAAACTCTCCCTGTTTGCAGACAACATGATTCTATAACTAGAAAATCCCATAGTCTCAGCCCAAAAGCTCCTTAAGCTGACCAACAACTTCAGTGAAGTGTCACAATACAAAAGCAATGTATAAAAAATATTAGTATTCCTATACACCAACAACAGCCAAGCCAAAAGCCAAATCAGGAATGCAATCTCATTCACAATTGTCATACAAATAATAAGATACCTAGTAATACAGGTAACCAGAGAGGTAAAATGCCTCCACAAGGAGAACTACAAAACACTGCTAAAAGATATCAGAGATGACACAAACAAATGGAAAAACATTCCATGCTCATGTGTAAGAAGAATCAATATAATTAAAATGGCCATGCTGCCCAAAGCAATTTATAGATACAATGATGTTCCTATGAAACCACAAATGATATTCTTCACAGAACTACAAAAATATTTTAAAATTCATATGGAACAAAATAAAAGCTTGTGTAGCCAAAGCAATCCCAAGCAGTAAAAAACAAAGCTGGAGGCATCATGCTACCCAACTTTAAAATATACTACAAGGCTAATGTAAGAATTAAAGAAAGAGGAGAGCAACCTGAAGGGTGGCTTTACAGTCAACAGAAACAGGTTTATTTAAAAAAAAAAAAAAACCTGAGAAGGGCTGCTGGGTCAGAGCCCCACTCTCTTAGACCAAGGGTTTTTAAGGATTCACAGTGGGAGAATTTATCAGAGGCTTGGATTGCTTCTGTGTCTCTTTGCTGTGCTTATCTGGGAGGGAGAGTTATGTGTTTGTACATACGTCTTTAGCTTCCCTATCTGCACCTGAAGGGAAAGGAATGTGCTTATTAAGGCCCACTGTTTTACTGGGGCCCATGGTATGAGAGTAAAGTTTGGCAGTTACCCAAGAGACTTTCCCGCTACCTCCCTCTGTGCCAGAGTGTACTTACCTGTGTTTTATTGTCTGCTGTTTCTGTCAGCTTGTAGTTAAAAGAGAAGTTATTTCCTTGAAATGCATGAGGCTAGAAAGGGAACTGGAACTTAAAGGGTGGTGTTTGTCTGAGTTGATGGTGCTCCTGCTCTATCAGCTACAGTAATCACAGCAGCATGGAACTGGTATAAAAACAAACACATAGATGAATAAAACCAAATAGAAAGCCCAATTAAAGCTGTACATCTACAGACATCTGATCTGTGACATAGCTGACAAAAACAACTAATGGTGAAAGGATTCCCTATTCAATAAATGGTGCTAGGATAACAGGCTGGCCATATGCAGAGGACTGAAACTGGACCTCTTCTTTTCACCATACACAAAAATAAACCCAATATGGATCAAAGACTTCAACGTAAAAGGTAAAGTGATTAAAACCCTGGAAGACAACCTAGGCAATACCATTCTGGACAAAGGAATGAGCAAAAATTACATGATAAAGACATAGAAAGCAATTGCAACAAAAGCAAAAATAGACAAATAGGATCTAATTAAACAAAAAACGTCTGCACAGCAAAAGAAACTATCAACAGAGTAAACAGACAACTTACAAACTGAGAGAAAAATTTTGCAAACGATGCATCTGACACAGGTCTAATATTCATCATCCATAAGGAACTTTAAAAAATCTAGAAGAAAAACAAACAATCCCATTAAAAAGTGAGCCAAGAATTAGCCGGATGTTGTGGCACAGACCTGTAATCCCAGCTACTTGGGAGTCTGAGGCAGGAGAATTGTTTGAACCCGAGAGGCAGAGGTTGCAGTGAGCTGAAATCGCACCACTGCACTCCAGGCTGGGCGACAGAGTGAGATTCCATCTCAAAAATAAATAAATAAATAAAAATGTAAAAATAAAAAATAAAAGTGGAGAAAGAACATGAACAGACACTTTTCAAAAGGTGACATACATGTGGCCAACAAGCATATGAAAAATAGCTCAACATCACTGATCATTAAAGAAAAGCAAATCAAAACCACAATGAGATATCATCTCACACCAGTCAGGATGGCCATTATTAAAAACAAAACAAAACAAATTCTGGTGAGGTTCTGGAGAAAAAGGAGCATTTATACACTGTTGGTGTGAGTTTAAATTATTTCAACCATTGTGGAAAACAGTGTGGTGATTCCTCAATGACCTAAAAACAGGACTGCTATTCGACCCAGCAGGACCATTATTCGGTGTATGCCTAATGGAATATAAACTGTTCCACTCATAAAGACACATGCATGTGTATGTTCGTTGCAGAACTATTCACAATAGCAAAGATGTGGAATCAATCTAGATGTTCATCAATGATAGACTGGATAAAGAAAATGTGGTACATATACATCATGGAATGCTATGCCGCCATAAGAAAGAATGAGATCATGTCCTTTGCAGGAATATGAATGGAACTGGAGGCCATTATCCCTAGCAAACTAATGCAGGAACAGACAAACAAATATCACATGTTCTCACTTATAAGTGGGAGCTAAATGATGAGAACACACAGACACATATACGGAAACAACAGACACTAGGGTCTGTTGACGGGGGAGAGTATGAGGAGGGAGAGAATCAGGAAAAATAACTAATGGGTACTAGGCTTAATATCCGAGTAACAAAATAATTTGTACAACAAACCTCCATGACATGAGTTTACTTATGTAACAAACCTGCACATGTATTCCTGAACTTAAAATTGTTTTAAAAATCGGCATATTCTATATTATTTTTCAGAGAATGTCAATTTCTGAAATGACCTTAGAGTCAGGAGAGCAGAGTTTTAGCTTAAATGTCATTGGGCAATTCATTTGCTACTTTTTTCTTTTTCTTCTTTTCCTTTCCTCCCTTCCTCTCTCCCTTCTTCCCTTGCTCTAGCTCTCTTTTTCTTTCTTTTTTCATTCCTTCTTTCTTTTTCCATGTACTACTACTTTGTACTGAGGTATTAAGATCAAGTACTCCCCTCTTTAGCCTCTACCCACTAGACACCAATAGCACCACCCCCAACCCAGTCATGGCAACAAAAATTGTCTCCAGACATTTCCCAACCTCCCCTGGGTGGCCAAATTTCCTTCCATTTTCATCACTACTTTAGGCAGTAAGATGTGGAAACATTAAATAGTAGATTTATCAATTGTAGATGTAAACCATTTAACGAAATCGTATTAAATATGATATAAACTTCAGGCATTTTTTTCTTTCCAGTCCCTGAATATATAAAGTTATGATATAAATTTGCAATGATCACAGAAGCATAGAGGGATGACAAATGAAATTCAGAAAGCTGGGATTTTAAATAAAAGTACAACATTCTATAATGCTGCAATTGTTGTATATTCTATAGTCCCACAATTGTTGTAAATAACATGGTATGAAATGAAATAATGAAACTGAATGGCTTCTAAATGACTACATTCAACCCTTCAAAATCCCAGCTTCTGAATACTTCTTTAAACAAGGAAGTAAAATTTTAGGAGAAAAAAAAAAAAAAACCCTGCAATTTTTCATTATTCTTGGTGAACTCTCGGAATCTCATTATATCTATTTCCATAAAATAATTGAACTCATGCCAGACATTTCTCATACTTGAGCTGATAGCTCCACTTAGTGGTTCGTATGGTTCATAAGCAAAGGAAGTTTAAGTGGTTTTAAGTTGTCCTGAGTCTAGTAGAAAAATAAACGTCGTTTCTATCTTATCAGCTTGATAAAACACTTAAAATAGTCAAGTGCAGTAGAACTATAATCCAAATATCAAACAGTTTTAGTTTCACTGATGCTTGGGGAAAAATCAAGCTCCCTCTGATACATATAGCGTTGAAAGCATAATCTCAAGTATCCAGAGAACCCCTTTTCTTCCCCATCCTGCCCTTTCTACTCCAATAGCTGTGATTAGATCACAGCAGAGGAATCAAAGGAAAAAAAATCAATTGATTATTTTTAATAGGATAAAGAAGCTTTGAGGTAAGTTTTGGATAAAAAACATCCAGACATT
>NW_016108011.1:215038-269122 GCF_001604975.1 Cebus imitator
AAAATAATGAGTATGTCTTTATCTATGTAGATAATCACTTTTAGTATTTTGGTGTGCCTTTTTCTGTATATATTCTCTATACAACAAACTATTTTTCTACCTAAAACCAATATTTAAAATTAAACTGCATATTAATCAATGGTGTTGAAAGTCAGAATAGTGATTACCTCAACACAAGGGTAAGTATTAAATGTAAAAAAAGCTAGGGAGAAATTATTGGAAGCATTGGGAATGTTCAATATATTGATAACGAGTGGTTACACATGCATACACACATGCGTGTATGCATGAATGTATGTTTGTGTATAACTGATTCATTAAAATTTATTTCTATAGTTAGTGTGTGCTACATGTCAATAAAAATAAATGTAAGAAAAAAATAAGTTGAAGATTAATTTCAATCCTAATTGAGAAAAAAAGCCCTTTATTTTTTCATAATCAAAAATCAGTACATGTGCATGACTAAATTTTCTAAGAGTACAAATAAATACAAAATAAAAATTAGATATTCCACCCACTCAGGCACTGCTTTCTCTCATTAGTGGCAATATTTATTAATGTTAAAAGCTACTATGTAATATAATAGATAATATAGAGAATATAATTCACAATTATGCTGTGCTTATTTATTAACTTCGCATTATCTCTTTAATAAACCTGAGTGATGATTCTATATTGACATATACAAACATGCTTTGTTTTTGTTAATGGCATTTTATTCTACCGTATGGGTTCACCATACATTTTAAAACTAATTGTTTATTGATGAAAACTCAGTGTTTTTTCTCCTACTCTAGTGCTTTATTACAATCAATGTTGCAACAAACATTCTTGGGCATATACCTGTCCACCTGTGTGAATATATCTGTTGCATATATTTCTGGAAGAAAAATCTCTAGATCAATGGGAATGTGTGTGCTAAAAGATATTTTCAACTTGCCTTGCAATGGGATTGCAACCATAGCATATGTAACGGCACATTACAAGTGGTATGATATCAAAATGTATTACCTTTGCCAATCTGACAGATGAAAATGCTACCTTTGTTCTCATTCCCATTTACTTTGTTATGAGTGGGCCAAATGTGTTTTCCTAAGTTATTAAGTTATTCTTATTTCTTTTGATGATAAGTTTGTTCATAACTTTAGCCTACTTTTTATTGGGTTTGTCTTATTTTGGGTTCCACTGAAAGCAAAGCCTGCTACAAGAACTTAGATTAAGAGAGTTTATTTGGTATGTGATTTCAGAAAACAGGAGTTGGAGAGTTGGTAGAGTGAGATGGAGAGGAAGAAAGGACAGTTAAAATAGATATCATGTGGATCACAGCTGTAGGCTAAATTCCACCAGGACCTCCTGAGAAGTGTACATAATGTCTCCAAGCATTGTCCACCTGAAAGTTCAGAAGCTGAAAACATTTCCTTGTTAGTTTCCATACCACACTGATTGAGCTTTACTCACAGGTAGTGTTAAACCTGCCATATATTCAGGCTGTGGTTGCATCCCACAGCATTGGAAAAGGCTGTGAGACAGAAAGTGGAAAGATAACTCTCTTTCCCTGTGAGGACAGAGACTTCAATCCTGCACTAGAAGATAATCAGGGCAGCCTAGCAACACCAGCAAGGGAGCTCCACTCCAATAATCAACCCAGCCTGGGAAGCTTCTTTTTCTCCGTGGGCATGAGACAGCCCTTCCTTATCCAAAGACACTGGTTGTCTGTGTGGCACTGGGAAGAGGGATTTAACCATAAGAACCATCCAGGCTAACAGCCTCTTTACTCCTATAATCCTGAGATTCCCCTTTCCCATCCAGAGAGACTAGTGTACCAGTAAATGAACAACCACAATGACAAGGGCCTAGCCAGAAAAGTGCTCTTCATCTTCCACAATCAGGGAAAAAAGTGCCACAGCAACGTCCTTTCCAGGGAATCCTGTCTACCTTCATGGCCTGAAAATCCCTTGCCTGACCCAGTGATACCAGGCACCCAGGCCTAGGGAAGCCTCTTCCACTTCACCAACAAGTACCAGTGGGAGCTGAAGCAGCACCAGATAAACTAAGCAGATCAAAATAATACTGCAAAGTCTGTAAAAGTAAACTGTGAATGCAACTACAGACCACAAAAATTGGCTAGCATCTATGTATTAACCTAGGCATGAGCACTGCCTGCTCACATAAAAGATATGAATAGGAGTCACCAAACATAATCAACAACATGTCTAGGAAACAACAAAAAGCCTGTCATATCAAGGACTAGGGAAATCAATAATCGAATTGGAAAAGACACCAACGGCAAGATGAATTAATGTTGTAATGATCTGACAAAGATTTTAAAGCAGTGATAAAATACTTCAATAATGAACTATAAATTGTCTTGAAATAAATGAAAAATTAGAAAATTTCAGAAAAGAAATAAAGTTATAAAAATGACCAAGTGGAAATTATAAAAGTAAAATATAGAAATAAAAGGGAACACACTGGAATGGCTAAAGGATAGAGTAAATATGACACAAACAGAATTAGTGAAGTTGAGGAAAGATCAATAGAATTCATCCAATCTGAATAATAAAGATAAATAGACACAATAAAAATGAACCAAATTTAAATCTCTGTGGGAGAATAACAAAAAGCTAACATTTGTGCCATCAGAGTTCCAGAAAAAGAGGTGAGGGAGACAGAGAGAGAGAAAGAGAGAAATAGAGATAATGGAAAAAATGGCATCTTAATCAAAGGAGAAGCCAAAGGTAAAAATTTGGAAAATTCCCAAACTGGCCATGTAAATAATTTTTTAAAATGTGTTTAGGAAAGAAAATCAAGAGTGTGGCCGAGATATCTTTTATAACAAGGTTAGTATGAATAGAAGAAAGCCAGATACTATTTTTTTTCCTTCATCTTTTATTTTAAGATCTGGGGTACATGTGCAGTATGTGCAGGTTTGTTACATAAATAAATGTGTGCCATGGTTTGTTGGCTGCACAGATCAACCCATAATTTTGATATTAAGCCCAGCAACCATTAGCTATTCTTCCTGATGCTCTCCCTCTCCCTACCTCCAACAGGCCCCAGCATGTGTTGTTCCCCTCCACATCTATGCATTCTAATTGTTCAGCTCCCACTTATAAGTGAGAAAAGGTAGTGTTTTGTTTTATGTCCCCGCATCAGTTTGCTGATGATAAAGACTTCCAGGTTGATCCATGTCCCTGCTGACATGATCTCATTCTTTTTTTTTTGTGGCTGCATAGTATTCCCTTGTGTATGTGTATGATATTTTCTATATGCAGTTTATCATTGATGGGCATTTGGGTTGATTCCATGTCTTTGCTATTGTAAATAGTGCTGCAATGAACGTATGCATGGATGTATCTTTATAATAGAATGATTTATACTCCTTTGGGTAATATAATGGGTAATATAAATGTAATTCCTTTGGGAAATATAATATAATTTGGTTAACAATTCCTTTGGGCACTATGAAGTAATGGGATTGCTGGGTTAAATGATATTTCTGTCTCTAGATCTTTGAGGATTGATCATACTGTCTTCCACAACAGTTGAACTAATTTACATTCCTACAGTGTATAAGGGTTCCTTTTTCTTCACAACCTCAGAAGCATCTGTTATTTTGTGACTTTTTAGTAATAGCCATCTGACTGGCATGAGATGATATCCCATGATGGTTTTGATTTGCATTTCTCTAATGATTGGTGATATTGAGCTTCTTTTTCATATATTTGTTGGCCATAGGAATGTCTTTTGAGAAGTGCCTATTCATGTCCTTTGCCCACTTTTTAATGGGATTGTTTTTTTCTTGTGAATTTCTTTAAATCTCTTGTAGGCTCCTCTGTATATTAGGCCTTTGTCAGATGGACAGATTGCAAAAATTTTCTCCCTTTCTGTATGTTGTCTGATCACTCTGATGATAGTTTTTTTTTTTTTTTCTGTGCAAAAGCTCTTTAGTTTACTTTTATTCCATTTGTAAATGTTTGCTTTTGTTGCTATTGCTTTTGGCATTTTTGTCATGAAATCTTTGTCTATGCCTATGTCCTGAATGGTATTGCCTAGATTTTCTTCTAGGGTTTTTTTTGTTTTTGTTTTTGTTTTATAGTTTTGGGTTTTACATTGAAGTTTTTGATTCATCTTGAGTTAATTTTTGTATAAGGTGTAAGGAAAGGGTACAGTTCTAATTTTCTGCATATGGCTGGTCAGTTCTCCCAGCACCATTTATTAAATACGAAATCCTTTCCCCATTGCTTGTTTTTGTCATGTTTGTAGAAGAACAGATGGTTGGTAGGTGTGTGGTCTTACTTCTGAGTTCTCTATTCTGTTTTAGTGTTCTATGTGTCTGTTTTTGTCTCAGTATTTTGCTGTTTTGGTTAATATAGCCTTGCAGTATAGTTTGAAGTCAGGTAGCATGATGCCTCCAGCATTGTTGTTTTTTATTAGGATTGTCTTGGCTATTCGGGCTCTTTTTGGTTCCATATGAAATTTTAAGTAGTTTTTTTCTAATTCTGTGGAGAATGTAAATGGTAGTTTAATGGAAATAGCATTGAATCTACAAATTACTTCAGGCAGTATGGCTGTTTTCACGATATTGACATTTATGAAGACAATAAGATGACCTAGAGGCATTTCAGAGATCTTGGAGGCTGCCATGTTCATCACAGGCCCAGAGTGCCAGGGCCGTGAGGGAGGAGTGGCTTCTAGGAAGGGGCCTAGGTTGCACGTAGAAACTCAGTGCTCACTTCCCAGGGTGGTCTCAAGTCTCTGCACCCTGCATTCATGCACTAAAGTCTTCAAGTGCCCCAGCTAGGTCTCAGGTGGGCCCAGCTATGGCTTAGACAACCACTCTGGAGGGTGCAGACAGTGGGTCCTGGTGGAGTTCGTGTAGTACTAGCTTTGCAGGCATACAGAGTACATAAGCTATGGAAGCATGGTTACCTCTACCCAGATTTCAAAAAATGCAATGGAGAACTTCAGAATCCAGGCAAAGAACTGCCTTAGTGTCAGGGCCACTGCAGAAAGCTCCCTTTAGGGCAAAACCTAGTGGAGCTGTGAGTTTGGGGCCACCACAGAGAACCCCTACTAGGACAATGCTTAATGGGGCCATGAGGGCAGGCCTACCCCAAGACCCTAGAGCCACCAGGATATAATGCCCACCTGGGAGAGCCACAGGCACCTGATCAGTCTGTAAGAAGTATGGTGTGGGTTGTACCCAAGAAAGCCATGCAGGCAGAATTCCCCAGAGCCCCGAGAATCCAACTCCTACCCTAGTATGTTTGTAAATCAGAACATGGAGTCAAGTAAGTTTATTCTCAATCCTTAAGATATAATTTTGTTTGCTCTATTGTGTTTTGGACTTAGTTGGGAACCGTGACCTCTTTTTTCTTGCTTATCTCTCTAATTTGGAATTGGAATGTCTATCCCATGCCTGTCACAACACTGTACATTGAAAGCACAAAACTTGTTTGATATTACAGTCTCTCAGCTGGAGGGGAATTTGCCTCAGTATGAATCATACCTTGAGTCTCACCCCTATCTCATTTAGATGAGACTATGAACTTTAGACAAGTTTGTGCTAGAATGAGTTATGAATTTTGGGATTATTAGGTTAGAATGAATGTATTTTACATGTAAGAAGGGCATGCATTTTGAGAGTCAGGGCAGAATGTTATTGTCTTAATATGTTCTCCACCCCCCAATTCATATGTTGAACCTTAATGGCTAATGTGCAGTCAGGCGCCAGTGGCTCACACCTGTAATCCCAGTACTTTGGGAGGCCAAGGCAGGCAGATCACCTGAGGTCAGGAGTCAAGGCCAGCCTGGCCAACATGGTGAAACCCCATCCCTACTAAAAATACAAAAATTAGCCAGGCATGGTGGTGGGCACCTGTAATCCCAGCTACTCGCAAGGCTGAGGCAGGGGAATCGCTTGAACCAGGAGGTGGAGTTTATAGTGAACCAGGATTGTGCCATTGCACTCCAGCCTGGGCAACAGAGCAAGACTCTGTCTCAAAAAAAAAAAAAAAAATCAAAGAATAATTTAAAAAATCAAAAATTTTTGTTTTTTTTTGTTTTTGAAATTAACAAGATTGATAAACTTCCGGTAGGGTGCAGATATACAGCTTAAAGCCAGGAATTGGGCAAAGCATGGTGCACAGCTCTGTGGGGCCCCATGCCACCACTGCTGGCTGGACTAGCGCTGTTGGGCATGGCACAGTCATGGGCAATGGCAGGTGATGGTTTCAGCCCACACCTGCAACCTGCAGCAAGGAAGCACCGGCACAGCCCCCATCCCCGAAACCTCTACTATAACCTCTACTATTGTCTGGACCTCAACCAGACAATCCTGACCTTTCAATCCTGCCTTCTCTGGGTCCCAGCCTTGTCGACCTGAAAACCTTAAAAACTAAGGTAAGCTGTGCTCCCTCCACTCTATAAATTTTATTAAAGGTGCCATATCCCTGATTGGGGGAACCTTAAAGAAGTCGAAAGCAAATGACCTCCAGATAAAAGTTTCACTCAAAGAAGTTAACCCTATCACTTGCATGTGCACAAGACCAGAAGGATGACAGATTTTTGCCCTTTACTTCATTATAATACCAATTCTCCACCCAAAGAGGTGCTTATCTTCCATTTTCTAATCATGTGATATATGTGTTTAGCATGACTCCGTGCTACTCTTGTGCACCCTGTATTCCATCCCATCATGTTGTAAAGCTCACTTACCTCATGAATTATTCATATCATCTCCTTAAGGCACCACAATGTACTCCCCTTGGGGAGGCAGCCAGATAACTTTAACTCCGTTGCTGACTCCCTTGTATTTGGAGAAAAACCCTTTTAAAAAGCCTTGACTGGGAAACATGCTGGACGGCGTGTCAATTTCCATTACATGAGAGTCTAAGAACCTGTGACCTGTAACAGTATTATAGTTTGAGTATTTGTGTCCCCTCCAAAATTCATGTTAAAACTTAGTACTCAATGCAACAATATTAAGAGTTGAGGCCTTTAGGAATTGATTAGACCATGAGGGCTCTGTCCTCATGAGTTGTATTAGTGCCTTATAAAGAGGCTTGAGAAGGTGAGTTCATCCTTTCTACCCTATTTTGCCCTTGTGTCTCTCCTGCCATGTGAAGTCACAGTGTTCATCCTCTCCAGATGTTGCAGCAACGTGCAATCTTGGAAGCAGAGAGCAGCTTTCACCAGACAACCAAACCCACAGGCACCTTGATCTTGGACTTGCTAGCTTCCAGAAGTATGAGAAATACATTTCTGTTCTTTATAAGTTATCCAGTCTCAGGTATTTTGTTACAGCGTGACAAATGGACCAAGGGAAGAAGGAATGGTGTGGGTCTATACAGGACAGCAACAAGGAGGCATAATAGATAATATAGTCTGAGAGTAATGGATTCAAAAGTGAGGGTTATTAGGGAGAAAGGAGGGATAATGATGTAAGAAGGGACAATTGTTGGGAAGCTGCAATGACGCAGAGGAAAGAATAAGGGCACTAAGGAGATTATAGAGGAGATAGTAAGAGGTGATAAGAAATTTTTGGCCTAACTCATTAATAGCAATAATGTCTCATCTTTTAAAGTTTTTATTTATTTGATTACATTTTCTTGATTTTTTTTTCATGTGTAAGTAACAGCATAATTAATTGTGGTCTTCATTTGTTCTCACTGAATTTCCACTTCTCCAATTCATGGAGGGTTCCTTTGTCTTAGTTGGGTAGAGAGGTTACATAGTAGAACCTAAAGCAAAAGTTTTCTGAAAACTTTCTGCTAGATTTTATTTTGCATATTAGGCCATTCTTAAAGGATAAGGGAAAGAGGTAAATGCATTTTGTATTGAATGGAGTGGTACAGAAATACAAGAGCCTAGGGTAGAGAAGATTCACTAGCATGGGAAAGGACAGTGGGAACTATGGTTTTTAAAGCATCAGGAGTCCATGCCCACTCAGCACCAACGAAAGTAGTGGGACAACAGTGAATATAACCCTAGATTTCTGGGCTCCCTGTCTTGACAAATATTTCCATGGTCACACATGCCTCCGAGGCCTCAGTGCCACTGTAAGACTAAATGAGCAATAAATGTATCAATGTAGACAAGTGTAAACTATATGCTAGTAGGGCACCCCTGAATTTTCTCATTCATAAAAGATACTTGGGATCTTTTGATAACCCTAGTGAATGAAAGAGGAATGACTGAAATTAAATTTCCCCCAGACTGGTGGAATGGGTGTTGAAATCAAAATAACCGTTTTTGTTTGCTTGGATTCCGCACATTCATTTACGGATCAAATGAAGCCCATACTTCCCCAACTTTTTTACACAATTTAAATTTTACATTATATTGTGGAGAAAAGCTTTTCCTTTTTCTTGGAGTTCAATTTACTTTGAACTTCATTCCATTCATTTCCAATTACTTAAACTTGTGAGACTCAACTTTATGGTGTTGCATGCTTACTTTTTAGACTTTTGGATAGATTATTCCATTTGGTATGCATTTTAGAAGTGCCTTCCTACCTGCAAATCAGACAGACTCAACTGCAAACAAAACAAAACAAAACATGACTTTAGGGAATGCCTGATATTTAGCTGTTTATAGGAACATAATTTAAAATTTTGGATGAAAAACTATATTGACAAGCTCTGAAGGCCCTTATTTATCTCAGGATGATGCAACATAAACAGCTTATCTTAAGAAAAAGAATCACATTCAAACCAAAAGTCTGCATAAAACAGCCAGTTAAATGGCTTGTTTACTTTTTGTGCTCTTATTTTACTAAACAATGTTTGCCATTACTTATGAGCCTTGTGTAATTACTGAAGGGTTATAGTGGCCCTTATGTGTTGTTTTAAAGGTAAGTAAAATTTAGTAAGGATCAATGTCTATATTAACCTATCTTTTGTTTGTTTCACTTCAGATTTGTAGGGTAAAATCTTTTGAAATTACCAAAAATAGGTCCTGACATTTTAGTCACCTGACCAGAGCACAGATGATACTTTCATGAAACAACAAATGGATTTCTGAGTTTTAAGTGGTTGTAGATACAATAGCACCAAAGACAATCCAGGCAAAATAAAAAGGGCCCATTTCTGCCCTTCAACTCATGTTTCTATTGAACAATTTCTGTATGTTAAGCACCAAACAGGAGACTTTGACATATGAGGTGGCAAAACTGTAAGAAATGGTTAATCCCAAGTCTTATTTTGTATATATTTACAAAGTAGGGTGTGAACTAGCTTCTGAAAATGTAAATCCATATAGAATCCCTTTTACTCTTTCTTGAACTACTATTTTTAGGTCAGTTGACATGGTTGTGAGCAACATAAAATGTGATATGTGACAATGATTTCTAAAACATGTTTGATTTTAATTCATTAGATGCCACCTTTCAGTTTTTAGAATTAAAACGTAGCCATACTTCTGAGTATTCTTAAATCAAGGTAAGGGCTCTATTTTTTTTTCCAAAAAATGCTATCATATCAGATGAAAATTAGTGTTAAAAAAGGATTCATTCAATGAATTTGCAGCATGGAAGTCCTTAGACCCCACTGCTCATGTTGTGAGTGATAAAGTTACTAATAACAAATAACTAACGACTTCTAGTCAAGACCTATCCTGTTCCCATGCTTTGGTAAAGAGTCCCCAGAATAATGCCCTCTCTCAGTGTTAGGGACTCACCCTGTCTGAGCTAATTACAATTTGTGATGATACTTTTATTCCTTTGCTCCTAACACTGTCCCTTAAAGTTGAAGTCAGTGTACCCTATAATAAAGTTGAGTAAAACAATTTGATTGTAATGAAACATTTTGAATTCAGCCTTTAACATACTGGACAAGCATGACGTGTTCAGGTAGCCCAGCTCCAGAATACCTGGCCACACAGGCCAAATTAGGACAATACCCAGTAGGCTGTAAGGAGTAAATCTGATGAACACCTCTCCAAAAGAGATGGCAGGATGTACATGAGACTATGCTTTTAATACTCCACTGCTGAGACCTGCTGAGGGAAGTTCTGTTCTTCTGGTCCTAAAGAAAGGACTAAGCTTCTTTGAAAACTTGCCATGATTACTCCATCTTCTGTATTACACCATCAGCCTGCACTAAACCCCTTCTTAAATGAAAGATACTCTCTGGATAGAGTTCTTCACCTTTCCTCTCCTCTGGACTTGAAAATACTGGGGTGGGACGGGAGGAAAGGCAACATTGGAATTTGCTTGAGTTTTACCCATACCATGTGAATCTATGCCCATATGTAAAGTCTTATATATTTAGAGGAAAATTATTCAGTTTCCAATTTCACCACTACAGCCAGAAAGTATTTTTTAATCAGATTAATATATCCCTCTTTGGCCAGAATTCCAAATGCAACAACAAGCTGAACCCCTAACATATTCCAATCAGATCATTATTATACACTTTAAAGAGATGAATATTATTTGAGTAAGTCCTAATTCTATGGCATCAGACAAGTATATTTCAATAATTACACCAACTAATGATTTATAAAATTTTATTTTTCAAGGTTAAACAATGATTCATTGTAGACTTTCTGAGCAAACAATTAGCAGTATTGAAGATTGTTTCAATTTTTTTTAGAGTACACATTGAAAACAAATTAATTTGATTTCAGTAGACACATTTGTTAAAATAAACCGAAGAGTACTTAAAAGATCCCACTGAATGCATGTGGGGTTATTCCTAGTTTTATGGATACTGTTTCAACTAAATAAATCTTGGCAGAGAACACTTAGTAATTAATGCACCTAGAAACTGATAGCACTAAAATATTAAAACTTATGCATTCCAATGTTTATGTGTATATGTGTGTAGGTACATGTGATTCTGCTTTGCCTGTTTTACTATCTTAATGATTATCCCTTCTTACTGTTTCCTCTGGGGATCTTACCTTACTTCTACTGACAATCACTCAAATTTTCTTACCAGCCCCTTTATCCATCATTTTCTAGTTTTCAAATATTTCCAATAATGGCTTTTATTTTAGACAAGGGCTTTGTTGAAAAATTAAATTATACCAAAATAAAACCATACCTTATCCCTAGTGCTGCTCATGACCTGCCAGAATGTTCATGGTTCGAATCACAAGGCTAGGGAAATTGTCTAGTCAGGAGCCTTCCTTCTGCACGTCCTTCATGGGCTGGGGCTTCCAGGTGCTGCTACTACAAGGTAATGTATAGATATAATTTCTTCTGTCTCTTACAAAATAAACTGACCACAAAATACCATTGTCCCTTCACTTTCTTGTTTCAGCTGGCAAAGGATGTAAAGATTCCAGATGGATTTACATAGAAATCTGCAATATTCATTAGCTATGAGCCACTTTAAATATTTTCTGTCCTTTCTACATGCTTACCTAACATTTCAATCTTCCTTCTTGACATGTGCCCAGCTTCCTTTCTTTATTAACACTTTATCCTTTAAAGCTCGGTTTATCATTTGCAATCTCTCTTGCTTGGTTACTTTGGGACATCTTTGTAGATTCAGTTCACTTTTGCTTATTTTTACTGGAATAATTGCCACAGAGCACAATGAGAGTTGACTTCCTAAAATAGTTTTCTGTCTTACTGTATTAAAATATGATTTTAAGATAAAACTTAATTTTAAGCTTAACTTTGAGTAAATATTATGAAAAAATGGATTATTAAAAGACTTGATTCTACACACTACTTATATGAGAAAATTTTCTGAAATTAAAACATAGCAAGCTCCATTTGCTCAGCGATGAGGTACTTGCACAAAGTTCCCCATGGCCTTTTGGTGTACAAATTTATAATAATGAAGACTACTTCTAGAAAAAAGTCAACATGAAAGTTTGTTTCTTAAAAAACTACTGAATGAAAAAAGTTGTTTGAGTTGTAAACACTCAAGGATAAGCCAGTTTTAGGATCACATTATTGTGTCACAGTAAAAGAAATGTGAGTCACATTTATTTCCTTAGTTCATGGATTCAGGCTTTCCTAAATTCTCAATAATGAGCTACTATACTCTTGATATAAAGTTGTTAGGAAAATCCAAATCTTCATTTCTGGCGCTAAATGCCAAGAAATGTGCTATTATGAAATCACGCATAGTCAGCTGCTTTTGAATTTTGGTTAACCAGGTAGTTTGAAAATTATCATCCCACTAGCACTGTCCTCAGATTTTAGAAGCAGAACTAGAGGAATTATATTGAGGTATACTTTGTGGCAGTTCTGTTGCTTTCCTATTGCCACAGAACTAACCATGGTATTGAGGATGGATATGCAGAAATTATACTCTTCATCAGGTAGCAGTTACCATAGGTGATCAAACATCACCAGTCTATGGTGTCTATAACATATTTGGGTGATGGACTAGCATAACTTTCACTATTCTAATTTTGCAGACTTATATATATGGTGAAAGTTGTATATTTTTGAAATCTTTTCTTTTTTTTACCTTTAAGTCTTTACGTATGAACTTATCACTGAATATTTTTAGATTAATTTCTGATTTTACAAAAATAGAGACACGAAAAACACAGATATTAGCAACGTTTCTTCATTGTTATGTTTCGTTCCTTTTGTTTAATACTGGAACGAAACTTTCGTGTGGTCTAATCTTGGATTGGGCAAATATTTGATGCTGTCTGATAGTCATATTTTTGGCCAGATAACTTTTATAAATCAATCTATCTGCTTTGGGGAGTAGAATTTGACACCTACCTTAAGGTATTAAAAAAAAAAAAACTCATTCTACAGTACATGTGTATAGGAGTTTAGTCCTGTATTTAGGCTCACAAGTGTATTATTTGGTGGTTTGTAACAACAGCTATTGCACATCTTTTGGGGGTTCTGAGAAAAAACAAGCATCTGGGGGCTTCCTTCCTTTCTTCTTATCAGGAAAAAAACAGCTTAAAAATGGGTGAAAAGAACACAACTGGTCTTTAGCTATAGGCTTAATTATTATGAATCAGTGAGCAAAAGGATGGTGGCCTTTTCCTGTTTATCACCATAGCTTTCTCTGGGCATGCAGGTTGTTCAACCTTAGTCTGGGCTATAGCAGTCCTTAAGATTTTTGTTTCTTGACAAAACTTTGGTTCTTTAAGTAATTTTGGAAAAATCACATACAGTTTGTCGATGTTTTTCTTTTTCTGAAAAATCTTATCCCAGGGCCAATTCTTTTGAAGGCTGCTTGTAATCTAATTCATAACAGGTTTCTTTAACCCATGTTGTGAAATATGAATACAGATACTGTCCAAACTGTCCAAAGAGTAATGTTTGAATTCACAGTAACAAAAGTTACAAAGTTTGTGCAAAAGATATTGTACACCACTGGAGTACATAGAGCTTGCTATAGTTAATTTTATAAATAAAGCTGCATTTCTCATTCAAACTATTCTGTGCTACATTAAAAGTTAAGTTTTGGATTCAATTTTTACTAAAAATAAAACTGAATGCTCATTTGATCTCTGAAATTTGAAGATGCAGTCTGCCTATACATGATGCTTGTAATGTTGTAATAAATCACTGGAAACTTTTAGACACTGTAATTGCTTTGGAGCTCTTCAAGTTTTCCAAGCGTCATGAAGTAAACCCGGCTGTGGCGATTGCGCAGGATAGAGGTAAAGAATAGCTTGAAAAAGAAAGAAAGACACTGTCAATAGATATTTAATATATCGCAACCAGATATTTGATATATCGCAACCAGATATTTGATATAACTATAATTTTAAATTATCTGCACCTGCTAATTAAAATATTAAGCTTTACTGTTTTGTGGAACAGTTTGTTTTTCAAATTAAAAAATAAGAGTTTAATTTAGAGTCTAAATTATACGTTTTTAAAACAACCTTTTACTGTATTCTACATAGTTATAATTTACATGGTTAAATAAAATTAATATTTTTGTAGGTGGCCTTCATTTGCTGAAGTTCTTGATTATTTGGGGGGAATAATTATTTGCTTTTTAAAACAATAATCTACTTATATTCAAGTTGGCTTTTTTTAAAATATAAAGAAACAAATTATTTACGTGTTGTTTACCATTGCTGCTTGTATTTAAGAAGACACTGAAATTTTCTACTTGGTGCAATTTTCTTTTTTTTTTTAAATTAAAAAAATTAACAGATAATATTATATGTTTTTATCACATACAAAATGATGTTTTGAACTCTATGTACACTGTGGAATTGTTAAATCTAGTTAATTAACAAATACATCACCTCACACCTCACATGGTAATCATTTTTATGGTGAGAGCACATAATATCCACTCATTCAATTTTCTATTTCAGCAAAATGGACTGATATCAATAGATTGATAAAATGAATTAAACCCAGTGGCTTAGAGAGGGACATGTGTAAATGTGGGCTGTGCCATAAGGAAAATTAGAAAAAAAATGCAGATAAATATCAAACAAAGGCCTCCTTGTTAGGACTAAGGCTTTTGACATCCACAGTGGCAATACTTATGAGACCCTGTGACATATTGATGATGATAAGATACACTGGGTGTGACAAAGGGAGGCAGGGAGTCTCTAATTTGTAATACTGTGAAATTACAGCGTATGTAACCGTACATGTTGCTTGATAAAATAAAATATTTGAAATTATTAAAATTTAAATATTAAAAGTATTTAATATTATTAGGCAAAGGCAGCAATCACAGTTACTTTGGTTAATACTCATCAATAAAATGAATAATATTTTAAGAAAAAATATGTGATTATACTGTGTTAAATAAAACTTAAAATACTCTTGCTTAACTCTTCTAAGATCTGCTTCAGAGTTTCACTGTCACCCTACCGTTGAGGGGGATGCAGGACTTTAGGTATATATGAAAATGGTGTTTTAAATTTCATAGTAAGTAAATGTTATCTCAAAATAAAGAGACATCATTGTAAATGTTTTAAAAGATATGCTAGTCACCCTTGACTTAACATATTTGATGTTCCACAAAATTTGTGAGATGCTTTATATATTATCACTAGTTGTCACAATTGTTCCCAAATCATTTATTAATATTTCTATTTTGGAGATGAAGGAACTAAGGATCAGAAAGATTAATCAAACTTCTCTAGTTCTCTAACCTAGTTAGTCCAGTTAGAGCCAGGACTGCATTCTAGGTCTCGATGACCTGAAACACAGGATTTTGCCATTGCATCTCTTTACATTGTAAATTAGCAACTTTGCTTGATGCACAGTGCTTTATCCTGACTGTTCTGATATTAACTAAAATCCTCTGCAATCTCTTCTCAACATGAATGTTTCCTAATCCTATTAGTATTATTTCTTCACACTAGTATTTCCTATAATAGATAGGAATGATAATGATCTTATATAATAAAAATTTCCATCTAAACTATTTGAATTAGTTGTTAAAATTGATCAAATTATATAAATAATTGCCAAATCTTGATTTTATTTTTCTTTTCTGCAAAATAAACATTGTAACAACCACTTGTGGAGATAAGTTGAGATAGCTGTTAAAGTAGCTAGCACAAGGCCTATTATACAATTAGGTGCTCAGCAAACCTAAGTACATTTTCCTTCTGTTATTGAATTATGCTGAAATCTATAAAAGGTAGATTTGTTCAAGCATTTTGTTTAAAATACCATTTTAATATGAACATGAAAGGCACTATGAATCAAAGACAATAAAGCATTTTGAACCAAATAAAATAAAATAATTCGCTTAAGACATAACTAGAATTTTTTCTTATTTTTTCAAAATGGGCTTCTTTTGAAACCAAATTTTACCACTTACCAAGTTAGTGTTTCTACTGCAAAATATAAAATTGTTTTTATTAATAGTATGCCAATTTGAAAAATATAGCACAAGTATATTTATAGCCAGAAGGACAAGGACAGAAATTTATTTCGTTTGTTTATTTTCAATGGTTGCTTTATTTTTGCTTTAACTGGAGGGTGTAAACTATACCTTGTCACCCCGGGTACACAGGAATCTCAGCTTCTTAATTGACCTGCGCTTCAGCTCACTTTCCAGGACCCTGGATTGCAAAGAGCGTACTTCAATGGCCTTTTGGCCCCATCCTGTGGTTCGCTGTGTACACTCAAAAGCTACAATACAAATTTAAAAAATCAGAGAAACACAAAATCTTTCCAGCAGTCATAGAAAATTATAACTACGGTCAATGTTTGGTTCTTAAGAGGCTCATTATTACACTTTAGGTAAACACATCCTGTTTTTCCCTCTGATAGTCAGTTATTTGACCATTTTGCTGCTCAAGAGTGGTGTTCAAACTGGCACTTTTGTAATCAACATTTAATTGCCAGATCTCAATTATTTAATTGTATTCATACCCTCTAAGATGACAAAAAAAGCTAAAGACCAATTCTATCCTGTTTGTCGACATTCTAATCTACTCACATCCACTCTTTATTTTATAGTCTAAGTGAGACACAGCATTCCTAATAAAGGTGTGCATGTGTGTTCCAGTGATATACATGGAAATCTGACTCTTAAAAATTAAAATTGTTAAAAAATGACTTTCTCAAATAATGACTATAGCAACCCTAATTCAATTCAATAAATTATCATGTTATAAGAAGAACCAAAGCTAAATTAATATTCTTAACGTTTTTCCCTGCTCAGGAAATGTTAAGATTTTATCTTTTTGGATTCTATTTTATAATACTTTGTGACAAATATAGACTATGACAATAATTGCCTTGAATCTAATTATGTAAACAGTCAGTCAACTGGTGCTGTAAGATATTTTTGGCACAGGGCACAGCACTACTATTACATCTTTAACTGTCAATTTAACATTTTTTATGTACTTCACAGGGAAAAAAATTCCATAAGCAAATCAAATCCTGACATTTAAAATAATATCAAGATTTTAAATTCAAATTAAAATAGTGTAGGAAATAACAAAATAAGGCATCTTTATTCTCATATTAACATGATTAAAATAAGAATTCAATTAATTTTTTTCTATTATAAAAGGAATAAATTTTGCATTGTTATAATTGTATGACAGATTTTTTAAAATTCCTTATCTTTCCTTAAGGTTCTAGGATTCCTTTATCTAACACAAAACTTATCTGGCCTATATATGTATACATTAAATATACATAAAAGGACTATTAAGGAATTATTAAACATTTATAGAAGTGACTTTTCATAGGCATAGTGTGAGCCATTTTGAATCCCTGAAGTAAAACTTACCGATCATTTATTATTTCCTGCTTTCTTCTACATTACAATTCAAAATATCTAATGTATGAAATTGACATAAAATTTGTAATTTTGACTAAGAAAAATGGCTATCCTGGAAGAAGACTTAATACGTCAAATTTCAGACTGGAATTAAAATCACCCCAGATATAAAGGAAATAAGGAAAATCAGTCGCCAGATGGTTGGGAACAAGTAAGAGGTTTAGTCTATCTAAAGTTAAATTTTCTTCACCTTTGTGACTACTTTATTAAAAATGGTATTTTTGTCAACAACAACATAGACCAAAAATTCTAAACTTAAGCACAGGCTATTTGTTTAGTCCAAGTACATAGTTCATATGGCATCACATAATCTCTACCTTAGTCCCAAAACACCTACATCTGCCACTTAACCTAGCTACTGAGCTAGCTTGCTTTCTGAGATATGACACAGTAATTTGGAAGTGAGAACACAGTAATACAGGCTGCAATTGTTAAGCCTGTATATATTTGTTTGGAAATGGAGAGCAATGATTTGAACACATTTATTATAACTTAATGCAATGTAAAATTTAAATTGGGGAAATCTGGATCTGGATTAGTTTTAAATAACAAAGCAGTTGTTTTTAGACAGAAAATACAGTAATTGATTTCCTTAATATCAGTGTTATATGGCAGTCTTCAGCATACTCTCAAAATATCCTCAATATACAAACTAAAATATCATGTTCTTATAGCACTGTAATTTATTTTACATGTAGCTGTCTTTCAAATTCTAGAAACTTAAAATAGCTTTTTGCTTTAGGTCAGAAGTTGTCCTGCCTGAGGACAAGACCTGTACCAGATGACTTCTCAAGATCCCTTTGACTCTTATGATTCTCTACTGGCATGAATATAAGGGTTTGTTCAGTTTCCTATTTGAACTGAATTTCCTTATTCCCATTTCTGATTAGCATATGGATCACAAAAGTACCACTGTAAAGGATAGAACATAAGTCATTACTTTTACTTTCTTTTGCCCCAGATCTGTCAATTATACTGTAAGCATTTACCTTCTGTCACTTAAAGTGGTTTTAAACCCTCTGTGAGTTCTTTCTTGTTTGAGGAAATTGGAGCAGGTTTTCAAGACAATCTTTAACACTGACTACGTATGCAAAAAGAAAGTATTCTGGAGATGCAAAGCATAATGCCATCATCCCATAAGAAAAATGTTCATTAAAAAGCGGTTCTTTTGAACTGGTCCTTAAAGCCACATGAGGATCATATTTAGTTATAGAGATTACAGAAGCATCTGGCTTCTCATTTGACAGACCATCTTTCTCTCTCTGTCTCTCTCTCTCTCTCTCTCTCTCTCTCTCCACACACACACACACACACACACACACACACACACACACACACACATACACACACACATTGCTACCTTTTTCCTTTATTTGCTCCATTAAACTTCTCTTTTCTATAATAGTTATCCTCCAGCTAATCATTCTACTCTCTCTAATATTTTTACTTTTTGTATGCATTCTGTTCCCTATCTAGAATCATGTCTGGGGTCACTGAGTCTCATAACATATACACGAATCTCAAATTATTTGGATTTCCCAGATCAGCAGTCCTGCTTTGGTGAGGAAGAAAAAAATGTCCTGGTTTGATGAAGACAAAAAGGCAATTTTCTTTGTTGCCACCTGGGTGGTATCTAACAGGCACTCCAGTCAGTGATATCTATCACTTTTCTAAATGATTTGATCATTCACAGGAATATAACTCACAAAATAAAACTCTATTGACTATACAAAATAGAAGTATTTGGCTCTTCTTTTATACTAGTTGGCAGTCTCCTAAGATAAAGATGTACCCCACAATCAGTGTGATGAAAAGAAGCATTTTCAGTACCTGTGTGAAGTCTGCAAGAAAAAGAAGTTAAAACAAAATTACAGATTTTTGAGGAAAGGAATTTGCTCTTGTTTCAATTATAGAATATTACGAATAACTCAGATAACCAAAATGAGTCTCTTTGTGGTACTTTCATGAATTATTAAGCATAGGACAAATACAAGCATTACCTTACTAAGGGAATAAATATGCAGAACCCCAAATTAATCTTATGTGTCTTAAGAAAATGTAATAATTCAGGAAATATTTTCTTAGGACACTTTTTTTTTTACCCTTGGAAAGTTTCTCTGGGGTAATGAAGGAGAAGGAAATTGTACACATACCTATAGAAGACGGTATGTCTTTCCACATTTCAAGGATCTTCTTGAAGAGTTGTTCATTTGCTTCCACAGAGAGGGCTTCAGCATTGAAGGTGAGCATCATGCCAATTCCCAAGCAATCAGGTAAAATGATGATATTCTGTGGTATAATGATTTCCAGGGGCTGGAATTATGTTTCATAAAGATTTATATGTCCAATATTTTATTACTACTACTTTAAATGAAGCAGCTTGGCTGGGCAATAAAGACCAAAAGAGGTTCAAAGAGCAAGGAGGAAGAGAAACCTCTATTTCCAAATTAATAAGCATGCCATCCAGTATTTGAAAAGAGCTGCTTTCTTTATGTCATAAAGCCATAACTTTTAAATATTTTTCTTGATATTTAGGAGAAAGCCTTATATTAAAAAAGCAAAGATGTATTTCCAACACGGATTTTTTGACGTTTCACAACATTGTGTATCATGATAGAAGAAACATTCCTTGCTACAGATGGGTTTAAGATTAATTTCAGTACATTAATAAATAGTTTAGTAATGAGCATATAAACCAAATAACAAATATAGAATACTTGCTTATCAGCTAACTTATTCAAATTAGAAATAGGAAACTAATCTAAAAAAATAGCTTGAGCTTAAAATGCTTATAAGGGACAGCTTTGTAATAGTCTTCACTGCTTGAAATATAACTTTAAGTCATAGCCCCCTTTGCAAAAATTTAGAATTTCTTTTTCAATTAATATAATTTAGTATGTATTTAACATGAATATTCAAAGGCATATTTGATGACATAATATGAAATACTAAGAAATATCTAAGCATTTCTAAATTTCATGATGCACAAAACAATGCAACAAAGTTTTCTTAAACTACAAATACTGCCACATTAACGGTATTTCCCTGCAAATGAAAAATTGTGTTCCCCTATGGTTTCTCCAAACTAATACCGGAAAAAAAAGAAAAAAAAAAAAAAAAAAGGTCAGAAACTATACTTGCCAAACCCAGCGTACTCAGGCCAGGTACTTGAGGCCGTGTCTCAGCAACAACAATCCTTATAACTAAAACGGGGATCCAGAGGCGAAAAGCAATTTTAATGCGTTCCCTGGGCACTTGCATCAGTAATTGAATCAGAAAAAAGATAAAGGAAGAGAATAAAAGAAATTGCAGGAAAGAAGATTGTCTCAATAAAACCTGTTTAGAAAAAAACTGGACTTCTGCAAATCCAGACAGCCTCAGATGCTTCTCAGATGATTCCTGGAGTAACCAGATATTTTTTAGCACACATGGTTCCCTTGTATCATTACAGCTTTTGTAATCTAGCACTCTTAGAAAAATATTATGTTCAGTACATTCTTTCTCAGAAGACACCCTCCTCCCTGATATTAGAGTCCTTTCTCTTTTAATGGGTCAAGACACTAGAGCATTTAGCTAAAAATATTTTTGAATATACACAAGGTATCCTAACTGGGTCAGAAAGTGATTTTTAAGAACCCATCTCTCATTCCAGCTTCCACAGTAACTAGCAAATTGCTTCAAAAATAACTTTTCTTGCTTATTAATCATGTGAAACACAGGGGTCAACATTCCTAAATTACTTTTCAAATAAGTGTAAATGTGGACCAATGCTGCAATGTTCAATACTGCACTAACTTCTTAATAAGAGCTATGTGATACAACATAAAAAAAGATGCAGGAAGCTATGGAAAACACTCCAACTGAAGAGTACAAGAATAGCTACATCAAAACTAACCTGACCTCATATCTAAGTGACTTTGGTTAAGATTGTTTCAGTATTTTCTGCATTATAAGCAGTGTGATTTCTATATAATCATGGGCAACTGAGTAATAAGCTGATTATCTTTAATATGACCAAAAGATTTTTTAAAAATGTCATGGGTATACCTATGTAACAATCCTGCGTGATCTGCACACATACCCCAGAACTTAAAGTATAATAAAATAAAAAGTCCCCGCTAATGTCCTGACAATTGGTTTATGTAATTTGTTAGAGATACAATGAGATAATTCTGAGAGCTGTTCAAAATATCACTCAATTGTAATTTGAAAGTACATCAAAGGTTTCTCCTGGACTTTTTGTATAATGCTAAAGTGCTAAAATTTTGGTTGTCTACAAATTAGAAATTTAAATAAAGTGAAGCAGAGAACTGTTGGTTTAGGCCTTCTTTTTAAATAAAAAATTAAATAGGACAAACATCATTGCCAACATCAAATTTGAGAAACAGTAGAATTACATTTTGTATGGTGCGTGTGAGAGATATTACATTGTGTTCAATCTCTTTATGTAAATGATGTGTATAATATTTTTACAACAATCCATATTTTAGATGTTGTGCCACATTTTCACAAAATATAATTATTTAAGAGTTGAGTATCTGCTTTTAAAATGCTGAATTTCTGATCAGAAATTCCAACTATAATTAACCTAATAAGAGAACATTTTATGATAATATGCTGTCTTGTCACAGTTGAAGTAATATAATAAAGAATAGGGATACACATAATAATGCTGCAATATTGGTGTTGTATTTAAAAAAAATCTATTAATGCATTGTGGAGTACAGAAAATCTAAAGCATGTACTAAAAAATCAAATGCATATTAGGGTCAGTTATTATAAATATATAAACATAAATGGATAGAGAATGTAGAGCATATATCCCATCTAAAAGGAGCCATACATGAATCAATTCCAATTGATAATGGCTGGATAGTCATGTGGCACTGATGCTGTCAGGTCTTCTGATGTATCAAGAGAAGTCCAGGTTTTAAGGGCAAACATTATTCATTACAAAAAAAAAAATAATAAAACCGCTGGGCAAGACAAGCAATATCTATCTGCATAATACACTCAGCTTTCTAAACTAAGTAATCATCAGTGTTTTTTGCTTATGCAAGACCACTTCCTGGCACTCTATACTTACCTTTTATGTCTCAGTTCCAGTATAGACATTGCTAGTCATAGTTTTAAACCTTTCAGAATTTTGACAGTTGGAAAAACTCAAATGGTGGTATGCAACAATTTCTAGAAATTTGAAGGTATTATCTTACATTATTTGGCAGGGTCACATCAGACATAACCTCAGATTCTGCATCTATGATGTGATATCCATCTGCTGAGCTGAAGAAAATCTTTAGTCTTTTTTCAGAACCAATAGCCAAGTCAACTGTCACTGGTTTATGATCAAGTGTTGGAAATACCTGTGAATATAAAATCAAATAAGGCCAAAAGGCCAAAAATGACATTCTAATTAAGGCAAAAAATTCCCTCACTCTTTTGTCAGGTATATAAGTGTAAAAAACCCAGGTGGATATTTTAAATGGCATGTTGTATTTAGAGACCTGTGTATTACAGTTTTTCTTAGATCTGTTATTACAACAAAGAAATAATTATGTTCAATAGCTTCAAAATATTAAGTTTCTCTTCAAAGGTCAGATTGGCAATGATCATAAGAGCCTTGTATGGCCCTGCATTCTGTTTGCTGTCTTCAAGTTCCTTGCCTTGAGCTTCAGCAAATGAAGGAGCTCATCTGGTCTCTTAAACCGGTTCGCTGGATCAGCTGCCTGTATTTTTGCCAGTATTCGTATATAGGCCTCATAGGACATGTAGTCTCCTTCGGAGTCTGCTGATTGATCAGTGCATACTTGGTAGGGAATGAAAAGGGCCAAACATATTAACCTACTATACACTGGGTAGTACTCTAGGCTCCTATGGTTTCTAGTCTAAAACAAAAGGCCAAACAGGATTCATTGCCAATATCAGATCATGGTAGAGAACTGAGTATCACAAGATTCACCATACTGTAGTTGTGAGTTTGGATTCAAGAACTGCAGTGAGGACTTGGACAAGAATTGTTCATCAGGCTAGACAGACTCTTGGTACTTATCTCTTTGCCTTCCAGCTCCATACCAGGCAGCTCTGACCAATCAGCAGACACCCAAGAATAAACTCATATCCAAATACTGACAGCTGACCCAAGGCCCAATTTAGGGAGATCAGATCAGGGATGTGATTTGTGTATGGGTTGACTCAGATTGTATACACAGTCATCTGCACTATTTATAGAAAAACATAGCTATTTTGAAAATAGACATTGGCAGGTAGTCATAAGAATTTGCTCATCTTTATTGTATACATGTAATGTGTTCCCTTACAAAATATACCATGTAAACAGATCCTGACTTAAGATACAGAAGCATTTCATGAATACCTTGCTGCGTCTATCAGGATGGGTTGCTACCGTGCTTTGTTAAAACCTGTATATGGATCAACTAGTTAAGAATCACCTGGAACATCTGCTAAAAGTATCAGTTCCCAGGCCCTGCTCCAGACCCACTAATTCAGTCTGGTGTTGGGTCTGAGATCTAAACTTTTAACAGATGTTCCAGCTAATTCTGATGTACATCCATTAGAAGCTACTGGACATGACAGAATGCTGCCAGTTCTTTAGTCAACCCTCATATGGAATAAATACAAAATAATTCCATTTAAGTAAAATTCTGGAGCATTATAAGTAAGTTACTCTAGATAAAAATAATCCTCCGTTCTTAAGGTTAGTTGTTTGGGACACTAAATTAACTTATGTGGCTGATTCATAGAAGTTCAGCTAAACCATAATAAAGGTGGAAAGAGTACTGGTAAGCCTAATCACCATGGCTTGCAATATTAATAGTTCTAGAGAGAAATGTGTTTAGAGTTCCAGCTTGGAAAGAATATAGACCCACTGAACTCCTTCCCATCCCCACCTACTGTGGAAATGGTAACTGGAGCAAAGGCTTTCTTTTCCCTCCTTTTTCTTCCAAGGGTGTTCCCTCTCTATAATTGTCACACCTTTCTTTACCTTCCCTCTGCTCTCCACCCCCCACTAATAGAGAACAGGGACTTTCTCAGCTTCACGTCATTTGGGTGGCACCCAAAGCCTGTGTTTGGGGCTCTAGAAGAGAAGGTCTTCATGCTGACTACAGGAATTGGGAGTGAGGCGCTGATGAGGCAGTCCTATAAGGGGAGGGGCCAGGGATTTGCCTCGCATTCTCCCTTGCTGTGGTGCTTGTGAATTGCCTAAAAAAGGGTTAACAGTAATTACTTACATGGTATATTCAAGTTACATTAGTAAGACCCCATATCTACAAAAAAAATTAAAAATTAACCAGGCATAGTGTGTGCCGGTAGTCCTAATACTTGGGTGGCTGAAGTGGGAGGATGGCTTGAGCCCAGAAGATCAAGGCTGCAGTGAGCTATGATCATGCCACTGCACTCTAGCCTGGGACATAATGATACCCTGTCTCTAAAAAAATAAACAAGCAAGCAAAATAACAATGAAATTGTATTAACTACAGAAAAATTGTATATACTTCTGCATCTGTTTTCGAAAGTATGATTCTGTTCACAATTTCTTCTCAAAATAAAAAATAATATAATCTAAAGGAAAAGGAGATCACTCACTTTAATAGCAGTGCTTTCATCAAAGGACTTCGGTGCCCATGCATAAAGGTGAATTGATGATTTTAAAGCAATTGCAATATATGTTGTTTCTTCATGTTGGACTACAATGATAAAATAGAAAAAAGTAACGATGCCACAAAGTTAACAAGAACACTTAAGTATTTGTATTTATCATAAAAAATGCCATAACCACAATTTAAGGGCACAGACAGTATATTTTTGGGGAATCTACTTGGTTACAATTTGATGCCCACAAAAAGGTGACTAGATTACTGTATAGTTTTATGGAGTATACATATTTGCCTTCAAGGGCACTCTAAATTGTGCAGTGGAAACATTGATGCAAGAAATTAAAGATATAAATACATGGAAAAATTCTCCTGTTCATAGATAGGTAGATTTAACATTGTTGAAATAGCAATACTGTCCAAAATTATCTCCATAGATTCAATGCAATCCCTATTTAGTGAAGAAATGGAAAAGTTAATCCTAAATTTCACATGGAATCTTAAGCTTCTAATAGCCAAATAATCTTGAAAAAGAAAATCAAAATTGGAGAACTCACACTTTCCAATTTCAAAGCTTACTACAAGTTACAGTAATCAAAGAAGTATGGCACTAAATAATGTAAGGATAGGCATATAGATCAATGGACTAAAATTTGAAGTTGAAAAATAAACCCTTACATCTATGGTCAGTGGTGTTATACCATTCAATAAGGAAATAACAGTCTTTTCAACAAATGGTGCTGGGACAACTGGATATACCTATGCAAAACATTAAAGTTGGAGCCCAAATCTCACACCATATACAAAATTAACTCCAAAACTGATCAAATACATAAATATAAAGGCTAAAACAATAAAACTCTTGGAAGTAAACACGGGGATAAGTCTTGATGACCTTGAATATAGCAATGAATTCTTATATTTGATACTAAAGTATAAAGCAAGAAAAGAAAAAAAAAGATAAATTAGGCTTCATCAAAATTAAAATTTTAGGGCACCAAGGGAAACTACTAAGAAAGTGAAAATACAACCTACGGAATAGGAGAAAATATTTGCAAATCAAATTCTGATGAGAGTCTACTATATGGGCTGGGGTTGGTGGCTCTCACTTGCATTCTCAGCATTTGGGAGGCCAAGGTGGGTGGATCACTTGAGGTCAGGAGTTTGAGACCAGCCTGGCCAACATGGTGAAACCCCATCTCTACTTTATATATATATATATATATATATATGGACAAAATTAGCTGGGTGTGGTGGTGAGCACCTGTAATTCCAGCTATTCAGGAGGCTGAGGCAGGATAATTGCTTGAACCCAGGAGGAGGAGGTTGCAGTGAGCTGAGATTGCTCCACTACAATCTGGCCTGGGTAATAGAGTAAGACTCTGTTGCAAAAAATAAAATAAAATAAAATAAAATAAAATAAAATAAAATAAAATAAAACTAAAAGAGTCTAGTATATGGAATACTTAAAAAATGCTTATAACTCAACAGCAGAAGGACATGAGAACCAATTAAAAAACAGGCAAAGGACTTGAATAGACATGTCTCCAAATGGTCAGTAAACATGTAAAGGTACTCAACAACATTAATCATGAGGGAACTGGAAATTGAAACTTTTATGACATCCTACTTTACACCCATGGGGATGGCTAGAATCAAAAGACAGACATCTACAGGTGCTCACAAGGATACTGCGAAAGTAGTGCCCTCATATATTAACTGATAGCAATGTGAAATGGTGCAACCACGTTGAAAAACAGTGTAACAATACTATCCAAGAGAAAAAACCATACATATTCACATACAAAGATGTATGAAATGTTCACAGTAGCATTATTATTTTTTTATTGTACTTTAGGTTCTGGGGTACATGTGCAGATCATGCAGGATTGTTGCATGGGTACATACATGGCAAAGTGCTTTGCTGCCTTCATCCCCCCATCACCTATATCTGGTATTTCTCCCCTCGTTATCCCTCCCACCCTCCCCAACCCTCGCTGTCCCTCCCCTAGACCCCCCCAACTGACCACAGTGTGTGGTGCTCCCCTCCCTGTGTCCATGTGTTCTAATTGTTCAACACCTTCCTATGAGTAATAATATGCGGTGTTTGGTTTTTTGTTCTTGTGTCAGTTTGCTGAGAATGATGGTTTCCAGATTTATCCATGTAGTATTATTTTTAACAGCCAAAAAGTGGAAAGAGTGCAAATGTCCATTAACCTACGTATGGATGAACAAAATGTGGTATATCCATACAATGCAATACTACTCAGCAATAAAAAGGAATTACTGGTACATGTTATATATACAATATAACAAAGCCAAACCTTGAAAGTATTATGCTAAGTAAAAGTCTGTCACAAAACACAACATAATATATGGTTCCATTCATGGTAATTGTCTAGAAGAGGCAAATCTATAGAGAAAGAAAGTCCTGGGTAACCATTTATCAGTTTACCAATGATTACCTAGGATTGTGAGGGGAAGAAGGGGAAGTAAAGAAGGATGGAATTGGGGTAACTGTTAATGAATATGGGTTTCTTTGGGGGGATGATAAAAATTACATCATGGTGATCTACACAACTCTATAGACCTACTAAAACCCACTGAATTGTGCACTTTAAACAAGTGTATCTCATAGTATGTAAATTATTTTAATAGGCCTATTTTAAAAGATAAATTTAAAAAGTACAAATAAGTATATGCTTGCTCTTGATTAGGCCTTCTGGTTCTTATAGAATATGTTGTCTTACCTGATAGATTCATACTTTGTGCTAAAACCCCTCTTCCTTGGCTGCAATTTCTTCTGCCAGAACTAGGCATACTTGCTCCCTCTCTCTCTCTCTCTCTCTGGGTCTACCTTACTCTTGCATTTTCTTTTGCATTGCTCCCAAGTAAGTCAAAGGAGCATGATATATAGGAGCATTTAATATAGGGCAGTAATTGGTGCCAGTTCACTGTCTTGTGGATCTTGGAAGGCTATGAAAATGCCAGGCAAGTATGATCTGTTCTTGTTTTCCTATGTGAAGATGCTACTATTCCACCTGTCAGTGAGACAAATGTTTTTTGCTGTTCTGAGAGCTTAGGTGGACTGGAATGGGGTCAACTAGGAAAATTAAACTTAACTAGTTCACCCCTTACAAAGAGCACAGATTTGCAAGATGAGTGCCTTTGTGTCTATCTCTTATTGAACGAATATTTCACAAGTTAGTAGGAGGTAGTTTTGCTATATAAACTCCTGAGTTAACATCTGGGGCTATCTTTCACCTCTGGGTCTATCACATTTGCATAATATGATTTGGAGTGAAATAGTGATACCTAAACCTAGAAGAAACTAGTGTATTTATTTAATGCTTAAGTTATCTGGGTACTCGGTTCCCTCTTTAATGGTATATGTGTACATATGCAAATACATGCAAAAACCTATGCTGAGAAAAAGTCACTTTATATGCAAAACGATAATGGTCAGTCAGGATAGAAATATCCCATTGCAGTTTATATAATGTGATTTCAACTATTTCCCACCTATGCCGTCAGTTCTGCCTGAAGAGGCAATTAATGAAGAGGGAAAGAAGCAAAAGAAGGCTGAGAGTAGAGGGGGATTTGCTTCAGAAATAGAACAGAATGGGATGACATTAGCTCAAAGTTTTTTATAGCTGAGAGCAGGATTTTAAACACTTAGGATTGTTACCCAGTTTCACAGTGGATGGTTGTGAAGGGGCAAGGGATATGAAAACATTCTAATCAGACAGAAAATAGTGATCATACTCATGAATATCAACAGTGGGAGTGAGAGTCAGCAGATTATAGAAGAATTTACTTTCTGACTCATCATAAGGCTTCCTGGTCAGTATTAGGAGAGATTCAGTCTTACTGTTGTTCCAAAGAAAGAGAATATTTATGAGTCTCCCCAAGTTTGTGAAGATAAATCAAGACCATTTATATAGCTGAAGCTATATAGAGGCAGGAAAATAATACTGTATCGGTTTATCTGGAATATTCAGAGTGACTGGGAAAGAAAGTAAGATGAGAGATAAACCAAACCTAACATCAATAGCTGTTTTAGTCAATCAATGTTTTCTCAAAAACAATCAAGATTGTAACACAGAAGACCTGGAAGATGTGTCAGTGAAATTTACTCTTCCTTGGCCTGAAGTTGCTGTCTACAGCCATACCACCCCTGAAAGCACCTGATCTTGTCTGTATTTGAAACTGCAAATTGTTTCCTTTCTCTACTTTTCCTTTCATAATTATGTACTTCACCAGATGAAAGGATGCAAAATTAATATAGCTGTAGTAAATACGAAATGTGGCTTACGGACACTGAAGTGTTCACAGCCTGTTAACTTATCAATAGCTTTGCAGGCTTCCTCTGTCTTCATCATTTCTTCTTGCCTTCTTTTACTTTCTGGATCATTATTCAAAATCTTGTTCCTCAGCCAGGTCAGATGATACACCCGAAGTCTGTTCTTACGACCTGATATATAAGAAAAGGTACATTATTTCAAGTCAGTCTTTCTTTTCATATATTAGAAGAATAAAATGTAAAGATATTTTTCCTATTACAAATATTTTTATTAACGTAAAAAGCACCTTTTAGAAAACTACATTGCATCAGAATCTCTCATTCAGGGTTTGGAAATGTAACAGACTATTTTAGTCTCTCAATTGTAAGAGACAGTCAAAGAATCTTAACTATGTGTCTCTCTGAAGTGTATCTAAACATTTTTGGGGGGACAGGTTAACCCTTACACTACACAGGCAGGATAATTACCATCCACTCATTTGTACCTTGGCTATTCACTAAGTCATGACTGCTCTGGGGTTCAGAGACCTGGAAGCTGTCCCTGGTAGTGTGTGTGTGTGAGAGGGGTGGCTGAATATTGACTGTTAAGATATTAAGGGACAGCAATATGGGTATCTTTGTATTCTGTCATTCTAGCATGCTTATAAAATAGTTGAACAGTTTCATTATATTTTCCCCCAACTCAATTTATCATTTATTAATTTCCTAATTGTAAATCCCATCAAATTCTTACAATTCGGTCAGAAAACAGGCCATGAAAATAATCACACACTGCTTTCCCCCTATATAGTGACTATAATCATTTATCTTTGTCATTTTTATGGTTTATTATTACATGATTTCTAGGCCCAACAGTATATTCTTACTTATGTGATTAATCTTTCATATGTTTTTAATGTAACAGTTTTGAAGCAGTGTTAGGGTTCAGATATCTATGTCTATGTGATATGGTCTTGAATTGTAATCTAAATTTTTGTAATCCCCATGTGTTCAGAGAGGGACCCATTGGGAGATAACTGAATCATGGGGGCGGTTACCTCCATGTTTTTCTCATGATAGTGAGTGAGTTCTCACAAAATCTAACGGTTTTATAAGGGGTTTTCCCACACTTTACTCTGCACTTCTCCTTGTTTCTGCCATGTGAAGAAGGACTTGTTTGCTTCCCCTTCTGCCATAGTTGTAAGTTTCTTGATGACTCCCAAGCCATGTGGAACTGTGAGTCAATTAAACCCCTTTCCTTTATAAATTACCCAGTCTCATGTATGTCCTTATAGCAGCATGAGAACGGACTAATACACTAGGGTTATTCTATTTCTTAAATGGTAAAATAAATTTGTGCTTTAAACTACTGAGTATCTTCTTATACTGATGTTCTCAGTACTGTTTGATGGAAAAATATTCCACATTTGAGAGAAGCCCAAACATTAGAGAAGAACACATTTTGGTTAGAGAAAGTTGGATAAAAAGTAAAGAAATGTGTTACACAAATATGTAGTCTACAAGCCACAAAATGTTTTTTTTTTTAAACTACTTCTATGTACCTTAAAATTATAAGCAAATGACTACAAAAACTATAAAACATGATTTAGAAAATCATGAAGTCTGAGCATACTTCTAAAAGAATTTATCCTCTAATTGAAGCTTAAAGCAAAGTTAATCATTTTAGGAATAATACATAATCATTAATGTGCAACATGGAAATTTGTTCACTATATATAAAACATGTTATATATACAATAAAATATATAAACTCATATAAGTGACTGTGGTTAACACCATTTTATTCCGTAGACAAACCATATTTTCTTACTTTTCCTCTCCTTTTGTCAGTCATCTTTTGCCTAGAGTCAGCTTTAATGTTGATGCTTTCCTGATACTAAGTGCTGTTTAGTAATCACGATCACTTTTAACACTCATTTACTTGTCCTCTTGTATTCTAAGGTTTAGGCTCTGACTGACCAAAACTAAGAAATTTAACTATTTGGAAAAGGTGTAAAGATCTTTGGGGGATCCATTCTTGTTACAAACTCCGTATCTGTAGGCCGTTGTGATAGAGCTATACTCAGGACAAGACTCCTTTATATCTGATTATTGTTCACTTTGTTCTTTGCTACTTCTAACACATCACAAGAAAGGGACATGATGGATGTTGATCCAGTCCTGTGCATGAGTGGATGAAAATTGGAGATCTGAATTTGTAGGAGGCTGCACTGGAGAGAACAACATATAAGGATGCAAATGGTGTGGTTTTTCTTATCAGTAACTTAGGCTAGGTATTTTACAATTAAAGGAAGTTACTTTAAATTGTAAATAAATAAGAGGTTACAAGTAGGAAAGTCTGGTGTCCCAATTAAAGGTTATATTTAAAGTGTTTTTCTATGAACACTTTCACCGAGAAAGTCTTTAACCTAGTTTGCAGCCTAATTAATCTACATAATTACTCAGCTAATTTTAGTTCTTAAACAAACCTGAGATGGTAATCAGCAAATTGAGTGGCTCTAAGACTTGAATCTGGCGGAATGGTCTTCGCCTTATAAGTTTAGTAATGTCAGCCTTTCCACTTCTGTCCATCAGATATAGATTAGATCGGGTTCCCAACAGCAAATTGACTCCTGTTCATATACAAAAAGAGCTATATTAATTCAGATTATTTTTCATAATTGCATCAATATTACTATTTTTGCTATTCCAGTGTGTTGATCTATGTAAAGATGACTTATCAGTTTAGGCTATATTGACCTCATACTGTGTAACTATGTACTCTCTATCAACAGAACAAATTTCAATGAAATACATAAAAATATAGAAGATAATTCCCTCTGGCAATATTCCACTGGCTGGTGTCTGATATGCCATCTCACAAATGGAAATTTATGGATATCTTAGCACCCTTTAGTAGTGTTCTAAACTTTATCAAAATCAATCAACCTTTTTGAAAATTACCATTAAACATTCTTAGTCTACCACATACAAAGTGTTCAATTCAGCTCATTTCTCATTTGTAAACATAAGTGAATGTTTGAATGCTTTAAAAATAATTATATGTAAATAATTGTTTTTAAATTGAATGATTCTGTGTTCATGCATATATTACAAATTTACCATCGCCAAATGCCTGCGAAATTAGCTCTTACCCTCATGTATCTGAATTTCTACACTCTCTTTTATTTGTTGACTGGCTCTATTTGTTCAAATTTAAGCATTGTTTAAAAACCAAATAAGAGGACTGAAATAGAAGACAGAACTAAAGTTAAATTGTACTTCGAACTACTGTGGGAGCTTTTCACTATAAAATGACATAGGAGATAACCAGCCAAGTAATATAACAAGATAAAATTTCACAGTCCTCCTTGCACTTTGGAGCATACCTATGCTCCATGAGCATAGGAGAAAACTTGAGCAATTTTGCCTTCATTCTCTTACTCTATCCTTAACCAGTTCTCTAACTCATGACCAGTGGCATATTTAGGGGCTGCATCTTCTTCTCACAGGAGAATCAGAGAAGTAGGAAGAAGTGTAGTCAATTTTTACTATAATATTTTATTTTTCAAAATACAAAATTATGGGTTATAAAAATGAGTTATTAGACATTATCTACATTTCTGGGTAGTTACCAGACTGAAACGTTCATGCTATCTTGTTGTTTGAGACACTACATTAGCAGAACTTTGAGATGACTTTTTTCTAAGTTCTTTAATCCATATAATTACAATGTTTGCCACCCTTTTCTATTTTTAATTTTTTTTAATTTTTTTTTTTACCCAGGCTGGAGTGCAATGGCGCAATCTCGGCTCACCACAACCTCCGCCTCCTGGGTTCAGGCAATTCTCCTGCCTCAGCCTCCTGAGTAGCTGGGATTACAGGCNCGGCTCACCGCAACCTCCGCCTCCTGGGTTCAGGCAATTCTCCTGCCTCAGCCTCCTGAGTAGCTGGGATTACAGGCACGCACCACCATGCCCAGCTAATTTTTTGTATTTTTAGGAGAGGCGGGGTTTCACCGTGTTGACCAGGATGGTCTCGATCTCTTGACCTCATGATCCACCCGCCTCGGCCTCCCAAAGTGCTGGGATTACAGGCTTGAGCCACCGCGCCCGGCCCATATTTTTAATTTTAAACCCTGTTCTTTGTTCAATCATACATTAAGCAAAATTTATGAAATTGCAAGACAGAGGTTGACATTTACTTTGGATTTCTCCCTTCCTTGCATTCATTTATTCTGTTTCATTTATGATTCAGTTTGGCTTGAGGTAAAATATTGTCTCAGCATTTCCAAAGTGGTTATAATTTTTCTGAATCAAAGGATTTTAAAAAGTCTATCGAGTTAAGACATTATAGACGGAACTTTCTCTGCAAATTCCCAAGCCTTTCTATAAACATGATCCTGCAGAAATCTTTCTTGAAATATCTCATAAAGTATCATATGTTAGGAATATGAATCTTAAATTTTCAAAAAATCACAACCTAGTCCAACTGTATATTTTATCCAAGTTAACTCAGGTTTAAAAAAAAAATACAAAGGCGGGGGCCATCAATTCAAAAATCAAACTGCACTGAGTGAAAAAAAAAAATCAACAAAACCAGTTCTGAGCAAATTACTATAAATTTATTGTAATGGTTTGGTAAGAGTAAACAAATATTTTATGTCTATTATTTTTACCGGTTCGAAACATGAAAACAAAACAAAACAAAACAAACTCACCCCACAAAGAACCACAGCAGATCTCAGAAGTGAACTCCTTTTCATACATGTGGATTAGTGGTTTTTTACATGCAGGAGAGACATAGAGTGGGTTAACATTGACTTCAGAGGATTGCTTAGGTGATTCCTCAGGTACTTCTACGAATCCAGCATATACTGCAAAGATGTAAGGGGAAGATAATAAGAAAAATTACTAGCTCTGTGCCTGATAGAGTTATAGAAAAAAAAATTTAAAAAGAAAAATCTGGGCTAGGCATGGTGGCTCACACCTGTTATCCTAGCACTTTGGGAGGCTGAGGTAGGGCATCACCTGAGGTTGGGAGTTAGAGACCAGCCTGACCAACACGGAGAAACCCCACCTCTACTAAAAATACAAAATTGGCTGGGCATGGTGGCTCATGCCTGTAATCCAAGCTACTCAGGAGGTTGAGGCAGGAAAAGTGCTTGAACCCAGGAGGTGGAGGTTGCCATGAGCCAACATCGAGATTATACCATTGCACTTCAGCCTGGGCAACAAGAGCAAAACTCTGTCTCAAAAATAAACAAACAAATAAATAAATCTGCACCTGATGGAGTTACAGAAAAAAATTTAAAATTATTCATCTATACAGCTTATATGCTACAATGTTTCTACAAATGAGACACGACTTAGCCAAATTTATTTTCTTTGGCCAGGTGTGGCGGCTCACGCCTGTAATCCAAGCACTTGGGAGGCCAAGGTGGAGGATCATTAAGAAACAGAGGTTGAGGATACAGCGAACCATGATCATGTCACTGTAATCCAGCCTAAATGACAGAGCAAGATCTTGTTGCAAAATGAAAACAAATTTCTTTCTTTTTATTGTATTTTATTTTTTACTGGAAGTATAGTTTCAGTAACTCTGAAACCATCAGCTAACACAAATCGTGATGGCTAAAATACATTGTTGAACACGAATATATTTTAAGTTATTGTAATTAGAACACACACACAAATCTAGGTAAGGGATTCAATTTCTCAATTGTAGCTCAAATTTAAGTACCATAAAGATTCAGTGAAGAATAGATGTTTTAAAAGCATATATCAACCTGAATTTATTTCAACTGAATGTCAGAATAATTTGATTCCTAACAGATCATAAAGCACTGGTTAAACACTATTTAATATCTGAACAGATAACAGCATTTAGAGATTATATTAAACATACTCACAGATGGCACTGGCAAAATCAGCATGAGTAGACCTCCCAGAACCTTTGGAAGGAGAAGAGTGACTGGCAGAAAAATCTGATTGTGTTGATGATTCTGATATGTCTTTATTGTCATTCTCATCATCAGGTGCTGACGGTGCAGCACCTGAATCAATGGCATTTGAGGCCTCATTTCCACCACCTGGCTCCTAAAAGAAGTCCAAAACCAATTTTTATTTTATTAGTACGTTAACAGTGGGATAAATATGCCTAGTGAGGGGTTGTTTGAAAAACAGAATGCAAGATCTAGAACATCTGCATTCTTATAAAATCCACATTTACTAGAAAAACTCAACAATGTTATCAGAAGAGAGAAAACTAACCTATTGTTGAGATGACCGAAATTAGAGGGGAAATTCAAGGAGCTATAGGTTCCCAGCTATACAATTTGGGACCTAATATTTGTGGAATTTTTACCATGTATCAGCTACTGTGCTAGGCATCATATTTAGGTATCTTTGTGAATCCTTACCATAGCCCAACAAGTAACTATAATTATCTCCAATTTACTTATACAAATTTAAAATTTAGAGATGGTAAATAACTTATTCAGTCATAGTGCTAGTAAGTAGGGGAAGTAGACTTTGAAACCAAAGTCTGTTTGATTCCAAAGCATACATTCAGCTGTGTCATGCCAAATAGCCTCTTAAGAAAATGTAAAGCACAGTGTGGGGGTGTCTGTTCCACTGCTATATGGTAACTTCACAAAACTGAAAGAATGAAAAACCTGCAGAAATAATTTTCAAATGATAAAGAAAATGAAGGAAAATCAACCAACACAAATTCGGGAGTGTAAACATGCATCACTGAACAGGTAGCTGGCTTCCATTAACTTACAAAGAAGACACTCAAGGATAAAAGCCACAAAATTTGATAATTTATGTGGCATGCTATGTCTTGTGGGAAAATATGTGAACTATTGTTGGTAAGTCCTTCTGTTGATAAGCTCGTTCTTGTGTCTAAACAGTGATTCTTGGCACTGAGAAAGTTGTGCTATTCTGTAAAAGACTGATTTTTATGACCTTTTCAACCACAAAAACATGGTATGACACCATGTCCTTTCTAAGTTGAAATGAAAGAAAGATCCACTTCCTCTATAGATTTCCCAAACATTCCTTAAGGTAACTGGAGATAACCAGGGGTGCTATGAAACTTATGTTGGAACATCCTGTTTTAATGTCTTTAATTTAGATAGACAGACAGATAGATAGATAGATAGATAGATAGATAGATAGATAGATAATAAGCAGACATAGATATTTTCCCACTGACACTGCTTTCCCATTAGAAACCATGGAGGGAACTTCCTTACTTCCTTTTTATTAATTTGTTTTCATCCTTTATTGATTTATTCCATAATTACTGTATGCTTATCATATGTCATGTCCTAGGTTACACACTGAAGTTGGGTGAGTTGGTAGACAAATAATCAAGGAAGGATTAAATGTAATTCTTTCCTTTTAAGAGTTCACAATATAGTGTGAAAGCAAAAAATAAAATAACAATACCATAAGTACTAAAATGGAATTATGGGCAAAAGGTTTGCAAGCACAGAGGAAGGGGTATATAATTCTGTCTTGGGAGGTAAAGGATTATATTGATTTGGCCCATGAAGGATTAGTAATTCACCAAACAGAGAAGAAGTAAGAGGGCAGCTTTCCATAGGAAACAGCTTGCACAGGAGCACTGACTCATGAAAGAGCATGGCATCTCCAAAGCCAGTTTGTGTGACAGGAACATAGGCCAGGGGAGTAGATTGGCATAATTTTTCTTCTGTCTGGAGTTCCAGGTGCGTTTTCAGATATCCAGACACTCCCCATTTCTCAAGAATGAGTTCAAATATCACATGGTCCAGGAAATATTCTCTGTGATAATTCCTACTAATGTAGCATCTATGAACTACTTGAGTATTTTAAATCTATCTATAAAGTCGATAAATGTTTTGTGAATGACAAAATCATTGTCTAAACACAGCATATTACTTGAATTAAAAATTTATATGTCAACAGTTGCTCAAGAAGTTAAGCATAGACTTATTACATGATATAGCAATGCCACTCTTAGCTATATACCCCCCCCAAAACCTGAAAGCAGGAACCCAAACAGATACTTGTACATCAATGCTCCCAGGAGCACTATTCACAATAACCAAAAGGTGGAAACAACTCAAGTGTCCATCAATAGATGAATGGATAAACAAAATATGATATATGCGCAAGACAAAATACTATTCAGACTTGAAGAGGAATGAAATTCTGATAAACGCTACAACATGAATAAACTCTGAAAACCTAAAAAGTGAAACAAGCCAGACACAAAAGGACAAATACTTTATGATTCCACTTATATAAGCTACCAAAGAAAAAAGTAGAATAGAGGTTATCAGGGGTTGGGGGAGAGGGAAACCAATACTTAATTGTTTAATTTGTTTAGCATGGTAAAAAAAAGTTCTGGAAATGGATAGTGGTGACAATCCCACAACATTCTGAATGTAATAACTGATTTGTACACTTAAAAATGGTCAAAATGGTAAATTTTATGATATGTATATTTTACCACAATCAAAAAAATATTCCCAGAAAAAATTGGCTCTGGTTGGAGTGATGTCAGTAAGATAGCTTATTGGTGGCACCTGGTGCTTGTCCCCTTCACAAAAAAGGACAAAGGGAATGAATAAACAATTAGAATTCAACTGGTGTGTCTGAGGGAGAGTGCTGGAGTGAAGCGATGGGGTGGTGAGGTCACTGTGCAGCATGGAATATCAAAATGGCAGGAAAGAGAGGGAAGTAGGGTACTCTGCTTCTGCTGCCCCATCTCCCCTACCATGATCAGCTCAGAGCCAGGAAGGAATTCTTATTGAGAAAAGATAAGCAGAAGACTGTCATTAGCCCCAGTTGCCACCACAGAGAATTCTAGTACTTACTACAGGATAGTCTCATAGTCCTCACAAGCCCTAAGCTAAGTTTGGGAAGGTGCCTGAAATTCTTGTGGCTGCATTGCTCCAGATAAGCAGCAAAAGTTGTGTATTTTCCACCAACTCATGACCTAAGCTGCTGCAGCCTGGTGTCATCTTGAATCTAGAGTCATTGCTGAAATGCACTATGCTCTGGGGGCCAGTAACCACTGTGCCTCTCCAGCCTTGTGCCTCCTCTGTAATTTCACCAAGCCCCCATTGATGGCTGAAATGCTCTGATCCTGACTGCTCAGATCTTGGGCCCAGGAAAGACCACCCATAACTCCAGTACTGCAGTGGTGAAGCCAACTCTAGGCTGGCTTAACTGCTGTGCACTTGCATCCTTGGTCAAAGAAACAGCTCAGTAGCCCTGATCACAGAAAGCCAGACCCCTAAGCCAGCTGTCCCAAACTGTGTGACCACACCCTTGCCCATAGAAGTAGTCTGGTAACCCAATCCTGGAGAGAAAATTCCTGATCCACCCAATCCACTGCATGTACACTTGTGCCTCTGGCCTGAGAAACAGCCTGGCAAGCCCACCTCTGTCAAAGATGTGCCACCTCTGCCATAAACTTTTGCAGCCTGGGCCACTGAGGTACTAGCAAACATTGCTAGTGTAGATTACAGCATAGAGACCATGCTGCTGTATCTACCCAGAGCCAAAGTCAATGCACCCCACCCAACCAACACCCCAGGACCCATCTATAGTACTAAGTCTTTCCTTATGAAAGCCACTCCATAACATTATAAGAAGTGATTATTCCACCAGATGCACAGATAACAACACAAGGATCCAAGAAATATTAACACATAAGGAAACATGATACCTTCAAACTGAACATAAGAAGTCTCCAGTAGCAGACCCAACAGAAAAGAAAATGTGAAGTGCCAGAAAAAGAATTCATAATAATGATATTAAGGAAACTCAACAAGATACAAGAGAATACAGATAGACAAATCAATGAAATTTTTTTTAAAAAATCACGATCTGAATGAGAAATTTAATAAAGGAATAGGTATCATTTAAAAAGAACCAAACAGAAACATTGAAGATAAAGAATTCAATGAGTAAAATTAAGAAAAAAATACAATACGGAGCTTCAACAGCTGACTATACCAAGCAGAATAAAGGATTTCTGAACTTGAAGACAGGTCTTTTGAAATGACCCAGGCAGACAAGAAAAAAGGAGAAAAATAAATAAATAAAGAGAGCCAATAAAACTTATGGGACAACATAAAGAGGATGTATTGTTGAATTATGGGGATTCCAGAAAGATGAAAATATATAGAAAATTATTTAATGACATAATAGTTGAAAACTTCTCAAGTCTTGGGAGAGATATGAACATCCAGATTAAGGAAGCTCAAAAGTTTTGAAATACATTCAACTCAAAAAGGTCCTCTCAAAATAAAATTACAGTGAAACTGTCAAAAGTCAGTGACAAGGAGAGAATACTAAAACAGCAAAAGAAGAGTCTCATCACATATAAGGAAATCCTCATTGGACTAATAACAGATTTCTGAACAGAAACCTTACAGGCCAGGAGAGAATAGGATGATATATTCAAAGTGCTGAGAAAACAAAAACAAAAACAACAATAAACTGTCACCAAAGAATACTATACTCAGCAAACCTATCCTTCAAAAANAAAAAAAAAAAAAAAAAAAAAAAAAAAAAAAAAAAAAAAAAAAAAAAAAAAAAAAAAAAAAAAAAAAAAAAAAAAAAAAACCAAAAAACCAATCCTGCTAGCACAAAATAGTATCCCCAGAAAAGCAATCCTTCAGAAATAAAGGATAACTAGGCCGGGCATGGTAGTTCACACCTGTAATGCTAGCACTTTGGGAGGCTGAGGTGGGCGGATCACGAGGTCAGGAGTTCAAGACCAACCTGAGCAACATGGTGAAACCCTGCCTCTACTAAAAATACAAAAATTAGTCAGGCATGGTAGTACATGCCTGTAATCCCAGCTACTCAAGAGGCTGAAGCAGGAGAATTGCCTGAACCCAGGAGGCAGAGGCTTCAGTGAGCCGAGATCACACCATGGCACTCCAGTCTGGGTGACAGAGCAAGAGACTCTGTCTCAAATAAATAAATGAATAAATAAGAAATAAAGCCTCTTCTACATAAGTAAAAAGTAAGGAAATTCATCACTAGACAGGTCTTATAAGAAATGCTTAAGGGAGTCCTACATGTGAAAGAAAAAAGACAATAACTACTATAATGAAAACATGAAATTATAAAACTGGTAAAGCAGGTACAGAAAGGTGAAAGAGAAAGGAATCAAACCTTATCACTACAAAAGATTACCTAACCACAAAGTTTAACAAAAAAAAAAAAAAAAAAAAAAAAAAAAAAAAAGAAAAAAAAAGGGGATACACAAAACAATCAGAAACAATTAACAAAATGACAGGAGTAAGTGTTAACCTATCAATAATAAACTTGACAGTAAACAGACAAAATTCTGTAATTAAACTTATAGAATAGCAGAATGGCTTAAAAAGAAATGCCAGATATAGGTGACGGGCAGATGGAGGCAGCAAACCACCTTGCCATGTATGTATCCATGCAACAACCTTGCATGATCTTCACATGTACCTCAGAACCTAAAGTGTAATTTTAAAATAAATAAATAAATAAAAATAAAACAAAGAAAACTACAAGCCAATATCTCTGATGAAGATAGATGCAAAAATGCTGAACAAAATACTAGCAAACTGAATTCAATACCACATCAAAAATATTATACACCATGATTGAGTGGGATTTATACCAGGGATACATGGGAGATTCAACATATGCAAATCAATAAACATGATACACCACATCAAAGGAATCAAAGACAAAAATTATATGATCATGTCAAAAGATACCAAAAAAGCATCTGAAAGGTCAGGAGCAGTGGCTCATGCCTGCAATCCCAGCACTTTGGGAGGCTGAGGAGGGTGGATCAGAAGTTCAATAGATAGAGACCATTTTGGCCAACATGGTGAAACTCCATCTCTACTAAAAATACAAAACTTAGCTGGGCGTGGTGGCACATGCCTGTAGTCCCAGCTACTTGGGAGGCTGAGGCAGGAGAATCGCTTAAACCCGGGAGGCCAAGGTTGCTGTGAGCCAAGATCACACCACTGCACCCCAGCCTGGGTGACAGAGCAAGAGACTCTATCTCAATAAAAAAAAGAAAAAAAAAAGCATTTGATAAAATTTTACATTCCTTCATGATAAAAACTCTCCACACTTTAGGTATGGAAGTAACATACCTCAAAACAAATAAAGACCATATATGAAAATCCCACAGCTAAGATCACACTGATTGGGAGAAAGCTGAAGTCTTTCCTCTAAGAACTGGAATAAGACAAAAAATTCCCACTTACACCACTCTTATTCAACTGAATTCTGAAAGTCTTAATCAGATCAATTCTGCAAGAGAAGGAAATAGAAGACATCCAAATTGGAAATGAGGAAGTCAGATTGTGTCTGTTTACACATGACAGGATCTTATAAATAGACAAACCCTTGACACTACCAAAAATTCTTAGAATTGATAAACAAATTTAGTAAATTTGCAGGATATAAAATCAGCATAGAAAAATCTGTAGCATTTGTATATACCAACAACAACCTGGCAGAGAAAGAAATCGCAAAAGCAATCCCATATACAACGGCTACAATATAAAATATTTGGAAATATATTTAACCAATGAGGTTAAATATCTCTATAAGAAAAACTGTAAAACATTAATGAAGGAAACTGAAAAGGATGCACACACACACAAAAGGAGAAGCACCCTATGCTTATGGACTAGAATAATTAACATTGCTGAAATGACCCTACTATCCAAAGCAATATGCAGATTCTATGCAATCCTTATGAAAATATAAATGACATTCTTCACAGAAATAGGAAAACAAATTCTAAAATTTGCATGGAACCAAAAAAGACCCAGAATAGCTCAAGCAATCCTGAGGAAAAAGAATAATACTGGAGGCATCACAATATCAGATTTCAAAATATACTACAAAACCACAGCAAACAAAAAACAGACACACATACCAATGGAAGAGTATAGAGGACCCATAAACAAATCCACATATTTATTTATCTCATTGTGGTTGATTTTTGATAAAGGCATCAAGAATATTCATTGGGAACAAAACAACGTCTTCAATAAATGGTGCTGGGAGAACTAAATATCCATATACAAAAGACTAAAACTAGACCCCTATTTCTCACCTTATACAAAAATCAACTCAAAATAGATTAGATGTAAATGTAAGACCTGAAACTACAAAATTACTAGAAAATATAAGGAAATGCTTCCAGATGTTGGTTTTGGAAAAAAATTAAGACTAGGACCTCAAAAGCACAGGCAACAAAAGCAAAAATAGACAAATAGAATTATATCATACTAAAAAGCTTCTGCACATAAAAGGAAATGATCAACAAAGTGAAGAAACAACCTGAAGAATGAGAGAAAATATTTGCAAACTATTCATCTGACAAGGGATTAAAATCCAGAATGTAAGAAACTCAAACAACTCAACAGAAAAAAAGGAAATAATCCAATTAAAATGGGCAAATGATTTGAATAAACATTTCTCGAAAGAAGACATACAGATGACCAACAAATCTAGGAAAACATTTTCAACATAATTAATCATTGGGAAATGCAAATCAGAACCCCAATAAGACATCATCTCATCCTAGTTAGAATGGTTATTATCAAAAGACAAAGAATAAATGTGGGTGAAGATGTGGAGAAAAGGAAACTCTTATATGCCATTGGTGGGAATGTAAACTACTACACCAATAATGGAGAATGGCACTGTGGTTCTTCATAAAACTACAAATAGAACTACCATATGATCCAATAATTTCACTACTGGGTACATATCTCAAAAAAAGAGGAAATCAGTATATCAAAGGGCTATCAGCACCTCCATATTTACTGCAGCACTAATCACAATAGCCAAAAAAGGAATCAGCCTAAGTATCCATTAAGAGATGAATTGATAGAGAAAATGTGACATATATACAGAATGAAATGTTATTTAGACATCAAAAGAATGAAATCTTGTGATTTGCAGCAACATGGATGAACCTGTACTCAGTGTTATGTTAAGTGAAATAAACCAGGAACAGAAAGATAAAAACTGCATATTCTTACTCATATGCAAATGCTAAAAAAATCGATTTCATATAAGTAGAGAGTAAAATAGTGGTTTCTAGACACTGGGAAGAGGAGTAACAGAGAGCAATAGAAAGGCTGGTTAAAGGATCCAAATTCATGACTAGACAGGAGATATAAGTTCCAATATCTATAGCACTGTAGGGTAACTATAATTAACAATAATTTATTATATATTTTTAAATAGCTAGAAGTGAGGATATTGATTGTTTCCAACACAAAAAAATGATGAATGTTTCAGTTGATGGGCATGCTAAATACCCTGATATTATCACTACAAATTGGATATGTTAAAATATCATTCTGTACCCCATAAACATATACAATTATGTGTCAATTAATTTTTAAAATACTTTTTAAAGTGTGTGTCAAGAGACACTACCCCAAATATGTTATGTGAGTAATAAAGGCAAACAAATAAGAGATCTTTGACTTTGGAAGTAAATATAGACTCTGCAAATTAGTAGTAATAAGGATCTACCCACGAACCTATAATTAAAAATGTTTAAGGCTTTTGGGTATATGATTAAAATCTATTTGGAATGGCTGGAAATGCTATATGTCCCATGAAGAAACAAATTTGCAATGAGAGGAGTTCAATCTGCTTTTCAAATGGTGCATTTACCTCCTGTAGATATTCAAAGTCCTGAAATGCAGGTCTCTTCAATCCTGGGCCGTCTGTTTCTGAGCAATTTTCTTTTTCATTGAGTCCAAGGGCTCCGCTGTCTTCACTGGTTCGAATGACTCCCTTACCTCCATCACCCCCACTGTCCCTTCTTTCACTGCTTATATTGGCTGCATGATCTTCCTGATCTCCAGTGGCTGCATTGTCCTCACTGGCTGCACTTCCTTCATGGCTGCTATTGACACCATGTCTTCCATAGCCTCTGTAGGCCTCTTCTTTTCCATTACTTCCATCATAACCACCTGGCTTGCAGCTTCCATCTCTGCCATAGCTTGCCCTGATAACAAGCTCCAATTAATGAAGGAAAGCCACGTAATAAAAATACATTTGAAAGTTAGCAAATAAAGCAGAATTGGGATGTGTCTTATTTAGATCTACCATGCCCAGTTTTGTCTTTGCTCTATGTGAACACTACTGGTATGATACAGACAAGAAAAATGGCCCTATGTCCTGTCAGTCTTACATAATGAATTAATGTCATAGCCACCACCAATTTCCCAACGCATTTGAATGGCAGAGGGAAGAGAACTTGTATTTTTTCTTAGGTATATGTATTAGGCTAGCAGCAAGAATATGTAGTTTTTTCTTAAATATATACTATTTCATGTACTAGCAACCTCACAGATACATGAGTGATTAACCCTGTATTTTTAGCTCAATCACAACATGATTAATTCTTCTTGCAATATATCTAGTTTGTGTTCATTTTAACATCTACCTTGTTTTTCTAACATGTGTACTGACTGCTTTGCTACAGAACTCCATTGGTCTACTGTTTCCACCAAGGAAGTTCAGCAATACAGAACTCATATCTTGTAGAACTAAGTCATTTAGTTAATTACTAAAAATACTAAGCTTCACAAAATGTCTCAGTGCTCTCTTTTTGCATAGGAAACAAAGTTAAACATATGTGCCTGTAGTAAACTTATTTCGTAATGGAATTCTTGACAAATGTTTTAGTTGGAAAAAAATCAAAAGAGCTCTTGGTAATTTCTCCACTAATTAAACAGAAAAAGATCATCTTAAATTTATTTATTTATTTATTTATTTTTTTTTTTTTTTTTTTTTTTTTTTTTTTTTCTTTTTTTTGAGACGGAGTTTCACTCTTGTTACCCAGGCTGGAGTGCAATGGCGCGATCTCGGCTCACCGCAACCTCCGCCTCCTGGGTTCAGGCAATTCTCCTGCCTCAGCCTCCTGAGTAGCTGGGATTACAGGCACGCACCACCATGCCCAGCTAATTTTTTGTATTTTTGGTAGAGACGGGGTTTCACCATGTTGACCAGGATGGTCTCGATCTCTTGACCTTGTGATCCACCCGCCTCGGCCTCCCAAAGTGCTGGGATTACAGGCTTGAGCCACCGCGCCCGGCCTCATCTTAAATTTATTATATACATGGCGATATTGCAAAAGTTTGAGAAATGCATAGCTATGTTTGCAAATACCTAGACTTCACCTTAGGTTTATTAAGTTACACACTTCCTCTGTTGTCCTTTCTCATACTCAGTATGATTTTATAGAGTAGGATGATTCAGTGGCAGGAATTTTAACAGAAACATTCAGGCGATTCCAGTTATAAAGAAACCAATAAATACTTGAATGCTTACTTTAAAATATACAAATGACACAAAATTAGGTGTTCTGCATTAGAATAATTTAAAATACGTTATTGACAATCAAACCATTTACTAAAATGCAAGTGAAATTAAGTCACTCTCTTGATAATTTTTGAAAATAAATCAAAGATGCAAATATTTCTGAAGTTATAAAACATGGAGAGTATAAGTAATTCAAAAAGACCAACCTTGGACAACGAGGTGCCTTATGATAATTATCATTTACATCATCAACAGACTTATTGTTGTCATCATCATGGTCTTCATAAACATCATTAGCCTGATCAACCTGGTTATCTGAGTCATCATTGCCATTGGCATGATCATAGGTATATTCATAAGCATCATTAGGCTCATGCTCATCATCACCATCAGTACCAGCACCGACATCATACAGTTCAACATAATCACCATCCTCTTCATGTGGCTGACTGATGGGTGCAGGAGTTAACCAGTCATTCCGGAAGATTTCAGAGAGTGCATTATAGCCTACCCATTCATTTGTCAAGTATACAGGGGGTGATATTTTTCCTACTTTAAATCCATCTGGAACCTGTGTGCACAAGAAAGGTTAACGTAGTCTCTAGCAGCCTTTCATTTTCTTCTAGATTTGAAAGTTTCCAAGCTGACAATATTTTAAAATATATTTTAAATTGAAGCGAGGATGTTCACTCACTATATAGAGCCAAAGCTTTAGTGAGGATGAGATGTCAAAACCCAAACACCAGACTGTGATTATTAGTAGCCTTTCTGGATCAGATAGGCCAAATTTACTCACTTTAAAAAAATTACCCATACTTGTCTGCTCAAGAGTAGACATTTACTTTTGATGCTGGAGACAACAGGTGATTTGATGCTCTTTAAATATGGTAACTTTTCCCTTTTGTTTTATCTCCTGACGTTCGAATTAACACACAGCTCTTGAAATTGATATGTTAATTTCCCAGCTCTGGTTTTATGTGCCATAGGTTGTCTTAAAGTATCGCAAACACTTCCAAAGAGCAAATTAATCTAAATCCATCTTTTAAGTATGATGGGTGTCATTTAACAACTTTTGGGCAATCTGGAAGGGATATGTGTATAGTAGCATAGAGGTAATTACAAAAGTGAAATAGAATGATCTGAAACCACATTGCATTAGGACAATTTAAAATCTGCATTACAACAATTTAAACATGTTCACAAAGAGCTAGAAGACTTTTTATTTATGCAATCAGAGGACACTCTATTTTTTATTAAATGTTTTATTTGTATACATTGCCTCATCATTCAAGGAATGCTATTAAAAGTTGGACATCTAACCTGTACACCTCAATCTGAGATTAGCTTTTACAAATAACTCTTTATCACTACTCTCCCAGGTGTGTTCTAACTGACACAAGAATGTGAAAATAAAATATTCTCTGGTTAAGTGTTTTCCCATTTCAATTTTAATTTTTAGATTTTGTGTTCTATATATTCACAAGGCAATGAGAATCTATCTGTAAAATAATAATTTAAAAAACTAAACTATTTAACCATCCCTCCTTAAGTAAAGATGAGAATGTGTAAGTCAAAACAAATGAAACATCAAAAATAATAGATATTAATGTATTAAGATGGAAACTTACATGGATGTCAACCAGCAACTTCTGATCAATAGTAGAATAAGGTGGTGATGACTGGGACCTCCTTCCAGTCACAGGACTCTCTTCTTCAGAAGAAGATTCTATGGAATGCCAAAAACACATTAGCAACAATAGTGACTATAGCCATTGCCTTCATTTGTATAGTGTATCAGGTAAATCCCTTGTTTCTCTTGTCCTTTTTGTGATTCCATTCAGAAAACATCACCTGATACATTCTCATGAGGCCAGGATTGTAAATTCTCTTTTCAGGGGGTTATTAGCAGGTTCAAGTTTTCTTCCATCTATAGACCTACATGGCTGCTCTGTTTTCAATATTAAGTGTACACTTGACAAATATCTCTATCTATGTAAGAAGATACATTGTACGACTGATAGCCAGGTAGATACATTAAAAAAAGAAGAATGCATCAAGAATAGGAAGGGCTGGGAGTATCAGTGGCCTCATATTCTGACCAGTAGAAAAAAAGACTGCCAGTGTATTTATTAGAAGATGATAGACTAGCCAAAACCCTCAAGAGGAGAGTTCATTCTTCAATCTCAACCCCCACAAATTCTCTCCCAATGATATATCCACATGTATTTCAATACAGTTGAGGAGTGAACCACTGAAAAGAGATAACACTTTCCCCTCTCTATAAAGCTGGGAACATTTTTATAGTGGCAATGTACAACAAAACTTTCTGCAGTGACAGAAATTTTCTGTATCTGCACTGTCCATTAACACGAGTCATTAGTCACAAATGACTACAGAGCATTTGAAATGTGGCCAGTATGCCTGAGAAGCTAACTTTTAAATGTTATTTTTTATTTTTTTTTTAAATTTTAATAGCTACATGTGGCTAGTTGCTACCACATTGAACAGCTCAATTCTATAGTGTAAATATTTCTATTCAAAATACAAATATATCTGACTTGGAGATTAGCTTTTAATATTGCGTTGTGGCATGGTAAATAACCCCTGTGATTAAAATCCAGTGAGAATATTTAACAGGCTTAAAATTCAGGTCTGGGTGGGTGTACTTAGAAAAAGCTTCACTAAGAGGAAATTCAGGTCCTTGTTTATTGTTTTTGTGTGCTTAGATTTTCAAGATAAATACTATTGCTCCTCTTATTTTCAGTCTTGGTATACAAAGCCAAAGTATAGATACTGTAGTTCCAAAATACATATATTTTCAAATACTGTTGTCTTATGATAAAATTACACTGAACACATGCTACAATTTGTGTTCCCATATTCTGTCATTATTGTATTTCTGATTTTTTTTTTTTTTTTTTCAGGAAACCTTTTTTTTTTATGTCTTTTGGTATGTTAGTAGACCAAATAAGTTCAAGTGAGTGTACTGAGATTTTCAGACAAATTTGTAGTAAGGTGCTCTGAGACTTCCTCCATGATGAGGCATGTAATCTCATGGGAATATCAAACATGTAATCTCATGGGAATATCAAATGTTCTATGTAGCATACAGAATAAAATAACAGAATTTTGGAGCTGAAAAGATGTTTAGCTATTATCTGCACAGATGCCTTCTCCCTTCTATCAATGTTATGACTGCTTTGGGATCTAATCCAGAATTTCCTTATTTCAAAAATGCCACATGAATAAACCTCAAAATTTTAGTTATTTGCCCAGTATTAGCAAAATTAGCCCTAGTCAAGCCAGAAAGAAAAGACTCTGAGGAAAAATTTTTAAGAATTTACTCTTCACTCAGGCTTATCTAATTTTCACAACATAGTACTTGTATATGAGCGGACAGTGCTATTTAAAAGAATTCTGCCATTATCTGAGTCACTTAAGAAGAAAAAAATGTGTTTTTAAGTTTAGATCTTCAAGTATTTGCTTTTCAAAAAGTGAAGTATATCTGTATCATTATTATTAACATTTTAATAAAATCAGTATGCCACATTTTTACATATGACTCAGAGACTCAATCAGCCAATTTTCCCTTGCTTAACTTACCTGGATTACTTAAAACTGGAAAATGCCAGATTGCATGATCCATGGCACAACTTTTGGCTTTGTTTATAGTAATATATGACAAATTTATAATTGATTTAAACAGTTTTTTGCACTGTTCTATTTATGCCATATGGCTCTCCTACATACACTACTGTTTTTGCTATATGTATCCNTAAAATACTTGTTTGAAATTCATATCACAACTTTTGAAAGTTATTTTCTATGATTTGATTGATTGTTCATGTATTTTAAGTAAAACCATCACTCTGTAACATTTAGGGATATTTATGAGATATTGTCCTATTTTGGAGAAGTGAAGTAACCAATTGATAAGTGAAACACATTCAGAAGTCCTCCATACAATGTTCTAATTGCTACCTATATATTTTAGCTTGTTGGAGAGGCCTCTCTCAAGTTCCTTTACCATATTTTTCATACGTGGTATAGAAACTTAATAAAGTTAACTCTAACCACCTCCCTTAGATGCATTCCCAACTACTACCCAATGAAAAGGTGAATCTTCAGGAACATTTTTTTCCATTTCTCAAAGGCCACCACTGACCACCCAATTGCCAAATACAGTGGCTTTCTGGTCCTAATCCTACTTGGCCTCCCTAACACTTTTTATTCAGTGCTTCTTGAAATTCTTCTTTCTTAACTTCTGAAATATAAGTTGTTAAACAATAGCTCTGTGTTTTGCCTGCTGAAATTTCGTGCTTTGAATCACCTGACGCTGCCGGCCAATTTTGACGATTTTGCGAACTCCTTTGTCTGATGTCAATGGGCTTCTGAGCTTGTTCCAAAAGAGACCGCTGAGGAACACTAATGAAAAGACAGAAAAGCATGTTCCATGTCCTAACGTTCATAAAGGGAATGTACAACTCAACATAAAGTCCAGCACAAAGTTTTGTATAAATATATGGATATATATCAAACTGAAAAAGAGGATCTTAAGTAATAGTTTCCAATTTCAGTTTTCCCCCAAACTTGCTATTTTGTGTAGAAAAGAGTAACAATTTCCAAAATAAAAAATATATGTTTCTATAGAGTGTATGTTTCCTTTACATATATATTAATTTCTAAAAATTTGTATAAGCTTTTAAAGCTAATATTCAGACAATATTATTATCTGAGTAACACAGCAATAAACATAATCTTATAGTGTATGTATTTTAACATAATAAACAAAATAAGTTACTGTTATGTCATATATTCTATTGTTATTATCTAGATTTTAAATGCTTGAAACTCATGTCTTTAACATCCCCTTCATGATTTAGATAGCTACACTGACAGACAAATAGAGCACTTTCGTTCTTACTATTCAAATTTAAGGAATATTTAGAGAGTTGCTTTGGACTAGTGCTGCTAAATTTTATAGTTATTGTGGCATTTATATATGGGAAGGACTTTGGTTATTGATTTAGTCCTGGAACAGACAAAATTTTTTCAATGGCCCCAAATTTCTGGAAAGACTTGAGTTTCATTTAATTTTGTAAATTTAACTATATTTAAATGTAATATATTTGCTATTAATAAATTCAAAATCCTTTTGTAAAGTGAACAATTATTCTTGAGTTTAACACCAAGTGTGGTTTTTTTATATTCGATTTTATTAAAGTCATGTTCCATTATACCAAAACCAACTACTCAAAACTAAACTGGTTTCTTTCCTTTGAGGTCAGATAGACTATGACAACCCATTAATTGAGTACAGAGAAAAAGAAATTTCCCAGTCTTGCTTCATAATTTTTCAAAATTTCTACACTTCAGTTAAATCTGAAGACATAGTAATGTGGGGTTTTAAAATAATGAAGCAGGAAGATATATACTACATAATATTAACTGTATGCCATCCGACCATACTGTCCAATATCTTGAGTATAGTGAGTGTTCAATAAGTATTATATATATTTGCTGACAGTGAATCAATATAACTTAAGTTCCCTCTATTATGAATTGGGGCTCGACAGGGTATGATTTTCTTAAAAAATGTACCTTAAAATTTGGTTTTCAAATATAACACATTGCACACAATATCTAAAATGTGGAACGTGATCTTTGAAAATTATTGAAAATCACCAATATTACAAAGATCAAAAAATACAGTGATTGATATCAATATTATATATGACATTTTATTGATATAATATTGAGTAGATTTGATTTTGACTCTAGGACATTTTTAGGCTTACTCATTATGTCACATTAACTTCTCATAGAAATAATTTGCATGTATGTGTTTTATCATGCAGTACATGTATGAAAATAGACTTGAAATTTCATGTCTTTTCATTGACTACCAATTGAATACTGTCAAAGTATTTGTTGTTAGTTTCACTTTAAAATTGTGAATCTAAATATTTCAGAAACTGCAGTATGTCCAAATGTGAAAGATAAAGGTAATGGATCATTGCAGTTAAGGTTTTAAATGTGGGCCAATAGTCAATGGTGATTACATTGTCAGTGACATTTTAGTTGATTTCACAAAATGTGGTATCAATGAAATGATTTTTATTTTCCATTCTATAATTCATTTTGAGAAATTTTAATAAATTAGAAATCAAAGATACATACCTTGAAGAGAACTTCACATGATTTGCACGATCCTGGTTGTTAGGCGCAGAAGGAGAACTCTCTTGAACCTTAAAGACACAATGCAATAGTTCAGTAGAATTCTCGATAAGTTCTTCGGACCTATTAATGTGTGGGAAAATGTCTGTCTTCCTATATATTTTCCTAACAGTCTAACTCATAAAATATGATTTTAATAAATAGATACTATTTTATAATTACTTATAACATTAGGCTTGCTTAACCATAATTTCTGATGGTATCTTTGATCTTTAGTATAGGAACAGATTCTGGAGCGCATATAATCAAAATCTTAATTTATTGTTGAGGAATTTGTAGCCCAAAGAGAGAAAAGTGACTTTTCTAAGAATTTTATATTAAGTCAAAGTAACATCTAACATCAGAATGTAGGCCTCCCAACTTCTAATTTAATGTTCTTTATATGTTATCACATTTCTTTTTATATCAAGTTTAAACTTCTCACTCAGAATTTAAGTTCAGATTCTTACACACTCATCCTTTTAAGTTAACCCTAGATTTTCCAAAGTTGTCACACACATCCACATACATTTCATTTAAATCTCTTGAGTCAAAACTGCCCCGTCTTTAAGAAAGTAAGAAAGTATTTTTTTCTGCTTTACAATTTGACTGCATTATCACAATTAGTGTTCCAAGTACTGTTTCAACTCTAAAATTAATTTGCATTTTACTAATCATACAATCATTGAATATGGCCACATACTCAAGAAAGGGTGCATATAATAAGCTAGCTTCCATCAATAGGGGAGATTCACTTTCTGCCAACAACGGTAGACAGGGCCAGGGAATGTTGTTTTGCTTCACTTAGTCTTGTATCACCACACTTCTACTCAAAGCAGTTTTAGCTGCTCAAAACATAGGTAATTCTGATGTGCAATAAGGCAGTCATACTAGATTCTTTAAAAAGGACATTTCACCATGTTACTTGTTAAATCTAGCATATTCATGCAGATAAACTCATTTTATACTTTCTAGAAATTAGAGTAGCCTTAGTACAGTATTTTTTCTTTATGAAGTGACTTGTCAAGGCTATATCTACATTACAAGAGACAGGTAGGTAAGGGTAAGCATCTGCTGATTTTTTTTTTTTTTTCACTTTCAATTCATATAATTGGGATCATATGACCCAGTCTGGGCTTTTTGGTTTACGAAGTTGATCTTAGGAAGTTTATTGGCACTACTGGAGGCCAAAATTACTCAAAATAGGTAATGATCAAAAATAAAAAAGATAATGCCTAATATAAATTGGCTGTATTTAATTTCAAAACTGGGGAGAGGAAAATGATTAGTAAGAATAGCGTATACTAAGATAATGATGCATTTCAAACCAGACATAGCTCATTACATTTCCTGCTTAAGTCATGCTTAAGGTAATAATTATTACCTGAGAGTATGAATAAAGTCATTTAATAAGGCAAATAAAAAGACATATTGCCTCTTTTAATTAAATAATACAATCTGGCTTATGTTCCTTCTGCCAGTGGTTAGTATTTACAAAAGAATACTCTTTGTTATTCACTTCAGAGGACTATTAGTATTAGGGGGATTGTATTTAAACAGAAGAGTTGTCTACAAAAGACTTCATAGTAGACTCCTGTGAAACATCTTGTGCTGATTAGGAGCAACGAGGCTCCTGACCCACCATCAATAAGGCAAGAGTTTGAGTTCTTCAGTGACTCACCTAATCTACTTGACTGTTCAGAAAATCTACAAAAAGATTGTTTTAGATGGCTGTTAGGAACACTGGCTGTGATAATGATGCTACCTTGTCTAGACAAGAAAACCTACAACTCTGGCCTCTCCAATATATGTACTAAATAGGATACTATTGATATAGTCATGAAAACAGAAGGTAAGTAGACACTAGGACTAACTTAATTATTCTTATAATTGTAAAAACAAAAAACAAAACAAAACAAAAACCACAGATTAAATGACCCAGCCTCTGTCACGAACTACATCCCCGACCAGAGAAAATCAAGGAAAAATATTTGTGTGATTGTGTTACAAACTGAAACTACCAGCATTTTTCATGTACAATATTTTTGCTTAAAGAAAGACTGACAAACTATGACTATTCAGACTATGGGTATTTGGTAGACATTTTATTTTTAATGAATAAAGTAAGCCTGTCAATTTAAAGGGAAAAAGTGATGCTATAATTTAGCAATGATAAAATTTGAGCTTGCAAAGGAAAATTAGAATTTTCAAACATATCTGCCATGAATCACTTGATAACAATATTCAATAAATTTTATGACGAACTTGATGGTGTTGAGCGATGAGAGCACATGGACAAAGGGAGGGGAGCACTACACACTGGGGTCAGTTGGGGGGAAATGGGGGAGGGACGGTGGGGGGTGGGGAGCTGGGGG
>NW_016108011.1:270085-273096 GCF_001604975.1 Cebus imitator
AAAAAAAAAAAAAAAAAAAAAAATGTGTTTCTTATGTTAACATGTAATAGTTTCATTACTTTTAAGTGAATTAATATTTTTAATGTTTTTCAGTTTTAACTTAATAAGTTAAATATCAAATGACACAATCCATGTAATAAACGAAGCTTTTTGAGATCCTCAATGTTTAAGAGTATAAGGGGACACTGAGATCAAAATTTTAAGAACCACTGTTCTACATTCTTACTAATGTCACAGCAACTCATATTGAAAAATTTACCTCAATTATTTTAGGATTTGAAATGCATGGCTGCAATGGTTCTATTTGGACTTCAGCCTGAATCGAATGAAAGACTTCATCATTGTCTGATGATTCATCTTCGTTGTCCTTTGAAACAAAAAGGAAAGTAACTATTTTAATTGTCAAAATGCAAGTGATAGTAACAACTTCATCATCTTAATATACAATTTAAAAGAATAATATTCAAATAATAAAAATTATTTAAACCAGTAGTTGTTAATAGTGTTTAGTTCTGGATCCCTTTCAGAATCTGAGAAATGCTATAGATTGTCCACAGAAAACTGCATATAGACAAACATATTACATATATTTTCTGATGGATTGCTGACCTCCCGAAGTTCATCTACAGGATCCAGGTTAAGAATCTTTGGCTTAAAGCTTGATTAACTCATAATACCAAACTAACTGTCACATTTAGCAAGCGATTATAACTTCAAAGTTTGGTCTTCCTGAGCAATGCAAGATTTGTTATACAGTGATGCAAATATTTCTCCCTAATTGAGCTCTAAGAGTTTAGGAAACTGTTTTCCCCTTTAATCCAATCAATATTCTCTCTTCAACTGAAAAATTACTAAAAATGCATTTTTGTTTCTGCGGATTACTTGAAGCAGTCACCTATGTCTCTCAACTCTATTAAAATTTCAGGTATTTCAAAAGTTCTGTGACTTTGACTATTTTATCAACATTTTTTTGCCTTTATATTTTCTTCAGTGACCACATATAAAGATATAAATGTTTGTACAAGAGCCTAGAGTTATGAGATTTGTAAGTATTATTATTGACTTTTATAAATTTTAGAATGGCTTTCCACATACATGTTTAAAACAATAAATGACAATAAGTGTGTGCCATGCTGGTAACACTGAACCTTTCAGAGATCAATAAAAGGCTTATTCATATATATAAAACCCATTAGATTTAATTGATTACTAGGGTTCATTGAGAATAATCAGTATTTTAGAAGAGCTAGTTTTTACTAAATGTCGTAATTCTAGACTTAAACCTCTCCCTTCACCATTTAGTTTTTTTCTTTTTATAGCTCCCTCCTTTTTTTTTTCTGAGAGCTAAACATTTTCCCTTTTGAGATTTGCTTCTCTTGCTCCTTCTACCTTTTCTCCTGTTAAACATGTCAACAAATTAGCATTCGTTTAATTGGCTCAATATGCACAAACCCAAAGAATTCCTTATCTAGATACTCAGATAAAATTCATTTGTAATTACTACATCGATTATTATTAGGGAAATAGATGTGGATATCAGGGTTTAAGTTAGTATCATCACAATGATTCCTTTTACTCAAATATGGGCGGAGTATTAGAAAACAACTCCTCCCCTAATCTTATCTAACCTCATTAATTTGTTATTAAGCCCATAACTCTTCATTATCAGTTTGGAATCTACAAGATTAAGTTCAATAACTCCAGTAAAATCATATCCACTTCATATTAAAGAATTTTTGAAACAATTACATTTTAGTGACTGTTCCTAGATAAAATGCAGTTTAACATACTGTATTCCACATTTCAAAATGGTACAGATGAAACCACCACTATTACCTTATAAAATTAATCACAGAAGAAGAGAGGGGGAGAAACAAAAATATACCAAGCTTGCAGCACATTTAGCATTACTTTGTAAGTCAGGCTGCTCTCTGGCCTCCTTCTTCAATAGGTGTTTTTGGCCTATTTTCCTAGAATCACGTAGACCTTGTTGCAACATCATCATTCCCCTTAACTGCTCTGTAGATAACAACTTGAACATTATGAAATGTTGTTTTCCCTTTGAGATATTTTTTCAGGTCTTTCATACCAGCGAAACTACTGTCAATCACCTGATCTGAAGGACCCCACTGACGTCAACTGGTCTGAAGGACCCCACAAGAAGCTGCCTCACCAAAAAATGCAGTTTCTATATCCTGATGATTTTCAAGGACCATCAACCTTGCCCTGACCAATCAACAACTCCAATTATCCGGCACCTCATCCTCTACAATCCTCTTAAAAACCCCCAGCCCGGAACTCCTCCAAAAGATGGATTTGAGGGTCTCCTCCCCACCTCGTAACTCCATACCCTGCTGATCATTAAACTTTTCCTCAGCTGCATCGCTGCTATATGTGTAACAGGACTGTTACTATGTAGTGGACATATGAACCTGTTGGTCTTATAACACAGAGAACAATTTGTAAATTGTTTCATGTTCTGTGAGGCCACATAATTGATGTATTATATAAAATTGGCAGCACATTAGTAAAACAAGTCATAAATATGGTAACCATATACAAAATATTTTGGAAACTGCTTAGCTTTCTCATTTTAAACTTGATTTAAACATCCTGTAGTACTTGCTATTCACTCAAATAGTATAGTTCAGCATTCTATTGGAAGAAATAATAAACTAACTTAAAGGTTAGAGGAATAAAACCAAATTTTGTTTTGTGCTTGTTTTTTAATGAGTTATATTTGAAATTTTAAATTATGAAAGTAATTTTTAAAGATCCAAAGTAGTAATTTTAAATGTGCATTTGTTGACCCTTGATTGGTTAAAGGAACAGACAGAAAATTAATAATTAAAGCTAATATTTCAGTAGAGATACTGAAAAATATTTTTCTCATAATTAGCCACAAGTATTTAGGAATTCCAAGAAAATTTATTTGAAGTACACATTATTTAGTATGTTTTCTGTGGAACATAATGAATATTTATTTCATTTGGTTTTTTTTTTTTTTTTTG
>NW_016108011.1:273272-292420 GCF_001604975.1 Cebus imitator
AAAACTCTTACTTTATCAGCTTGTCTCAATTCTTCTTCGTGCTGATTAAAGACATCTTCCCATCTGTGCTGGCGCCTTTGCCTGCGGGCTTCTAAATCTGAGAGCTGAAGCTCTTCAGGTCTCCTTGATGACTTTGCCCTGAACCTCTTTGGTGATAGTTTTTTTGCCAGTGCTTGCCTCAGACTAGAAACTTTTGATTTTTTCTTCCGTGCCTGTTCTGGTTGTGAGTAAAACCTATTTAATGACAGATTTTCCATCAGGGTTTGCAAAGGACCAAGTGGCTTTGAGTTATTTGAGTTTGGTGCTCGAAGCAAGTCTCTTGAGAGTCCCTCTATCAGTGCTTGAACTGAGTCAACTGCCTGTGGGGTTTCTAGTGTCCAAGCCTGTGCCTGAGGCAATCCTTCAGTTTGCCCCTCTACTGGAATGAGCACCTGAGTATCCAAATGCAGTGGCAATAGCACATGGTGATTCTGTGATAGCAGGGGCATGAATAACTGGGCATGTACTCGTAATGACTCAGGTTCCTCTGCCTCAGCCTCTGCCTGTGCAGGCTCAGCAGCCTGTTCCTGTACCTCTGGCTGTTCAGGTGCCTGGTTCTGCTCCAGCTCTTGTTCAGGTACCTGGTTGTGCCCCTGCAGTTGTTCAGGCGCCTGGCCCTGCCTTTGTTGTTCAGGTACCTGATCGTGCCTCTGAAATTCCTCTGGTACCTGGTCCAGATCTTGTGGTTCTGATGCTTGGGTCTGAGCCTGCTGCTTTTTGGGTACCTGGGCCTGTACCTGTAGAAGCCTAGGTGTCCTACCCTGTGCCTGCAGTGGCATGAGCACCCGGGCTGCCCTCTGTAGTCGTGGAGGTGCCTTAATCTGCATTTGTAGAGGTCTAGTGGCCTTAGGCTTCACCTGAGCCCGTAGTGGCATGAACACCCGAGCTGCCCCTTGTAGTCGTAGAGGTGCCTGAGCCTGCCCCATGAGAGGCCTGGGTGCACTGTCCAGAGGTTGCAGTGGCACGAATACCCTGGCTGCTCCCTGTAGCTGCTGAAGTGCCTGGACCTGTGGTTCTTCTCGATCTGGTAGCCACCTTGGCTGAGAGGGTTCTCCATGCAGGACTCTAAGTGGTCTGCATCTGCTGCTGGTTGGCAATCTCAGAAGCTCATGAGTGCAAGAGGGTCCTCTAAAATAAACATACAAATGATGGGCATACAATTAGAATTTTTAGTGGAATGGAGCCATTCAGGGGCATTGTTTTTTACTTTAAAAGATGGAAATTTTCTGCAATGAAGATACCTTCAGTAAATCTTTCTAAAATCATTCCTTTAATGTCTGAAATATTCTGAAGGTAACATTTGTATTCAATTATTAATGAAATCTGATATCTACTTGATCATTCACTTGCCAGTTATTAAGGAGTCTTTAGGTAATAATAAAATATTCTCTTTATATTTTCACTTAATATTTCTTAAAAACAGAGATCTGTTATTTGTTGTATCAGAAAGAATTCTTTCTGAATCAAAGGCAACAGTATGGAATCAACTGCCTTACATAAATTTCTATCATCAAATTATATAAGTACTTTGTGGAACGCACCTGAATCTTTTCATGGTGTACTGTTCCTTGATAGCTTCTTCTCTTTCAAAGATCAAAGGTATTCCTTTTTTTAAGAAAGAGAAAAACATAATGCATAAACAGTCAGCATATAAGCATGTTATCCACTTTATTCACATTGTTCCCTCTACTCAGGACATGGAGTGAATTACAAGGGCAAGAAGGTAGCCCTTCAAACACACTTGGTTTGTGATGTAGACAATATTCTAATTTCTAGGCCCATTTTAAAGCACAGTATAGCTATTGCATGCAGATTAATTTCTCTGAACAGAGAAAAGAAAATTTAGCTATCTGATTTCTGCAATTCTAAAGAGAAAGAAGAGAGAATGGGACAAAGGGAGAATGAGACAAGAGAAACTCTAGATAGCGGTGAGCATCGCTTACAGCTGTGAGCGCTAGATGTAAGGACTTTATGGCTTAGATTGATATTAAATCTTTTCAATGAGAAGGCAAATTCTTAATTCTGTGTTTTACACTAAACACATTGAAAAAATTCAGCTTCTTTCCTAACAGCTGTGCCATTACTACTGAAATATAGAAACTTACAAACAAAAGAGTTTTCTTTTGAATTTCCTATATTAAAATGTTAAGGGTAACTATATTTATATCTTTAGTGTAACTTTCATATAAATGGAACTTTTCCTGCAGGTAAAATTTTGGAAATTTTGCAACTCTGGAAATTAGCAAATTACCAAGTAGATGTGCAGTTTTCCTGCACCCATTCGAAACTGGCTGGTCTTCTGTGACATTGATTCAATAACTTTATTACCATAGGTAAATAAATTAATTGTTGCTGCTCCTTATCTCAAAACAGGATACATGTACAGATTTAACAAGCCCCACTGCAATCAATCCCACAGCTGATCTGAGGATGCTTGCTTTTTCAAGTTTTCCCTTCTACATTCCATTGTTACTCTCAACTCTGCCTATGGTCCCCAAAATCAAATGTGAAATATGTAACATAACATATAAAGTTAGAACTTCCCAAGTGGCTTCTTCTGGACTTGGTGAAAATCCATCCTGTAATTTTTATTTTAATTTTTTGGGGGGCAGGGTCTTTCTCTGTAACCCAGGCTGGAGTGCAGTGGCACAATCTAGGGTCACTGAAAAATCCTGCCATTTTAAATAGAAGTTCACTTCTATTAATAGACAGAAGTTTATGTTTATTTGTATAAATTAATTCCTTTAATTACATCTTATATTTGGAGTTTAGTACATAAAACTAGCTTTATATGGTACCCAAATACTACGTCAAAATTACTGGTCAATAAATGGTTAATTACAAATCCATTTATCTCTTGTCAACATGCCAGCTGAAAAAAAAAAAAAAACAAAAACAGCAGTAACATATACATTTTGTTGCCTTTTATCTTTCATTTATTTTAGTTACTTAAAGTTGGCATATCACAAAATTTTACTGGAGGTTTTCAATGTCTCTATAAATATGAATATTTTCCAGGTGTAACTGGCAAGAATTAGTGGCTATACACAAAAGCACACAAACGCACATATGCACCCACACACTCAGGCAAGAGTTAATGAATTAAATAAGAGTACATGCCATATTCTTGGAAAAGTTAAATATCGAAGGCCTCAGAAGTTTTACTTTCAACCTAATTCTTAAACAAATATTATTTTTTCCTGGAAACAATACACAAACAAACTCTGAATATTCATTTCAGTAAAATAAAACATCATAGATTCTACCTTTTTTCTGTCTTTTTTTAATGATTCCAGTAAGATGCCTTGTTAATGACTCAACAACATGTCGTTCATTTTTTATATCCCGAACAAATGGGTGATGAAGCATGTTTGCAGAAGTAGGACGAAACAGAAAATTTTTTATCATACACTTTTCCATGAAATTGTGGAACTTACGGGACCTAAAATAAATGAGTCCAAGGGAAAAAAAAAAAAGTGTTCTCAGGCCTGCCAGACTTCTTCCCACCACCACCCACATGCCTCTCTGAAAATCATATTTAGAGAGAGCTGCCTTTAAGTATCATTGTCTTTTCAATTGCTAAACATCCTGCAGTTTGGCAACATACATTATACAGTGAGCCAATTTAGACATCAGAAAAAGAAGCAAAAGTTAATCGCATTTACCATCTAAATTACAGTAGAAATTTCAATGAGTTACCTGTATGTACCTGGAAAAATCTCAAGCGCAAGTATGATGATTAAATGGATAATGTGATATATGTAGTCTGCAAGACTAGATTCATTGTCCCACAGCACTCGTACTCTGTATTTTTCATTTGACTATATGCAGTTTTAACTAAAGAAGAATAAATATAATGATCCAAAAAGAGGGTGTTAAAAGAGCCAGGACTAACTAATCTTGAAAAAATAGATGTGGCCATAAAGACTGAATCCATGGTAAGTTGAATTGCAATGCAGAATGTTAGCAATCAAATAACAGTCACCACTTCTACCAGGGAAAGCAATAGCAACTAATATATGCAAGAGCTTCAGGTACAAGATCAACAAGCTTTAGAGAGAAGAATTCCCAAGTTTAGCTGGCATGTAGTGTCCTGGGAGAGCAAGTCTTCTGCTCTAGGTCTGTGTATGTTTAGTTTAAATGACTAATTAACGGGGCTGCATATAACTGACTGCCTATGTAAGCACCACTAATAGTTGCATTAGTTCATCCCATTACTGTGGCAACAACTGAACATGCCCATTAATGGCAGTAGAATAATAGCATCAGAAAATACTATAGAGGATATTACTTATTTATACTTGGCTAGCTACTTCTTAATGAAAACTGGTCATTTAAACCTCCCAGTTAAGATGTTAGATTTTAGAAAATATTGTCCAACAAGGATGGTGGAGCAGGAGTGACCAAATGAGCTAAAACTTATTTGCTAACATAAAAATGTCAAGTCAATGTATTTAGGAAATTAAGGTATTCATCTTTACCATCCACTGGATTTGACTGTGGGTGCAGATTCCCGCAAAATAACGAAGAGAGCTTCCAAGGGTTGAAGGTTACACAGAGCTGCAAAGGGAAATAGATAAACTTACAAAAATGGGAAGGATAACTAAAGAGCACACTCCTCATTCCAGACGGGTTTCTCAGTAATCTTTCATATATAATGTTTAGTAGCCACTAAGGGACGAATAAATACAAAAGAATGTATTTAGAAAGAAAAGGAAAAGCTTGTTTTAACACAATTTTGCAATATATAAGATTCTCAAGTTTCACTATCACCAGGTAGTATAAATTAATAATAAACCAGAAAACATATTTGAAATGTATAGTTGATAATTTATATCTCGAAAAGTTAACTGAAAGTGAAACAAGTACACTTCTGTAATTTTGTATTGCAGGTGTTTAGTTATAAAATTGGGATATGTAATTACAGACTGAAAAAGTCAACCAGACTACTATTTAAGTACAATAATATATAAATAACAATGGTTTAGTAGTCTTGAAAGCTGAGAAGAATCTGTTTTGGAAGCTGAGAGTTCTAGAAAAAAAGATAGAACAGTGCAACTGTTAAGAATACACCACCTGGAGTAAGATCATTTGGGTTCAAATCTAGCTTTATCTTTGTGACTTTGGGCAAATTACTTAACTTATCTGTATCTTGTGTTCTTTTCATCTGAAAAACAGGAAGTGTAGCAGGAGGAATCCCTTCAAAAAATTGCTGTGAGGATTAATTAGCAACTTACAAGTAAAAGTGTCTTTACCTCATAAATATATACACCAACTAAATACCCACAAAAATTTTTAAAATAATTTTAAAAATCCCCCCAAAAGTATCTGACACATAGTAGATGCTAAATAAATATCAGCTATTGACATTATAATAAAGATTTTAACCCTATGGAACTTTGAGACTGTGCCAAACTACTGGACCTTTCATTCTCTGTTTCACACACACAGGCATAAAAAGAAAAGCCTATTCCAATATGTGCTATATAAATTAATTACCTCATTGGTTTGGGAATTTTGTTTTTTTTCTATAAGTGTTTAAATATGTCTCACTTTACTTATTTCCTCTTGTGTTGTGATTAAAGAAAATTGGCAGTGCAAAACATCCCCAATTGAGAACCATAGTGTCAATTTCATCTAACATTACAAGTGCGTCATTCTTGTGAGACTAACTTGATATTAATGACTCTTGATAGAGCTATCCTTTCTCTCCCAAAATGCAACCTCAGATGCAAACCTAAAGTGACAAACTGGCCTCTCATAGTAGTAGACAAAAACTCCACTGGGTGATTTTACTAGGGCTACATACAAAGGAAATTGTTTAAGGGTCAAGCTTTTTTTTCAATTACATAGTTATAAATTAATAGAAGGTACATTTTTATAATTGAAGGCAGAATAAGCTCCAAGAACAAAAGATCAGGATCATATTTAACTCTTTTAATTCTTTTACTGTGTCCATCAGTCTCCAGGCTCTGTCCTTTAAACACATTGTGACTTTGTACAATATTAAACAGTGGTCATTTATTAACGTTTGAGCAACAGTCATTCCACTGACAACATCTTCAGGGGTCAAGAGCCAGGACACAGACTAGGTAAGTTTTCTTTAAAGGAAAAGTTCACAAAGGAATGGAGCATAGGGTGGGTACAAGAGCTATCTGCTGGATTTGACTGTGGGTGCAGATTCCCGCAAAATACCATCTTATATAGTCTAATTTTAGGAATGTCAGTAACTGCCCCCTCCAACCCATATCTCACAACACTACCTAAATGTTCATCATTAGAGGCTCATTCCTTGAACTCCCAACCTCAGGTGATCCACCCACCTTGACCTCCAAAGTGCTTGGATTACAGGCGTGAGCCACCATGCCTGGCCTTAGAGGCTCACTTCTTTGAAACAGCAAGCCTTCCTTAAAAATCGCATTATCTTTTGAAGGGTAGGACACATATTAAACTGAGCTTAGTTTGAATTCGGTTAAATAATGTGGTTTATTCTTAACACATGTTGAGATCTGAGGGAATCTTCTGAATATTGAAGGAATAGGCCTCTTGATGGGACAGGGGTAGATTTGAGCCACAATGCATTCAGCTAAATGTTGACATGGGGTGTGAGAGAGCGACACTACAAGGAATAGAAGTAGGACTATAAAGAAGCATCATTGACAATATTTAAAATGATACACAATATCAAGGAGAATGCAAAAATAGGGGAAAACATGGCCCAGTTTAAGGCAAGTTGACTGGTTTACAGCTTTGCCAAGAAAGGGGAGTCAGGGTGAACTGTTGATCTTATCCTGCTTCTCCTCCAGGAACAGATTATCTTTTTTATAAAGGATAGAGACTAAAAACCACATCTATTCAAAATTAGCCTATGATACTCTGATGTTTGGATGGTTACTAGAAATGTTCTGGCCTTGGTTTAAAGGTCCCCATATTGTTTGAATTCCTACCCAGAACCTAGGGACTGAAGGAGGTCCTGGTTTGCAAATATCCAGCTCTCTATTTCTAGAGCCCCTACAACATTGGCCCCAAAGTTTTTGGCACCAGGGATCAGTTTTGTGGAAGACAGTTCTTCCATGGACCTAGGGTTAGGGGCTTGGTTTGGGAATGAAACTGTTGCACGTCAGTACAGCAGGCATGAGTTAGATTCTCATAAGAAACGTACCACCTAGATCCCTTGCATCCTCAGTTCACAATAGGGTTCCCACTCCTAGGAGAATCTAATGCTGTTGCTGATCTGCCAGGAGGCAGAGCTCAGGTGGTAATGTTTGCTTACTTGCTCGCCACTCACCTCCTGCAGTTTGGCCCAGGGGTTGGGGGCCCATGCCCTATGGCATCCTATCAGGGAGAAGTTATTCTTTCTCTCTCTTTACTTCTCTGGAAAAGATTCACCAAAGGAAGACAGTTTTGTTATCTGGACCTCAAAGGATATTATCAGATAACTGTCACTTTGGAAGGCCATCCCTTGTGAGATAATAATGATAATAACCTGGAGGATTTGTGCAGTTAAACAGATGACAATTATTTCCACACAAAATTAATATTCCAGGCAATAAAGAACACCAGTGAAGGAGAAATGTTTTAGTAGGTAGGCCATTTAGAGATGCTCTTGACCAAAGTTGTACTATTCAAATTACTGATCCAGGCAGGCCAGCCCTATTTTCCCTCTTTGTGAATTCCAAATTTCCTGGTCCTCACTTATCTTTTGTAAGAAGCTTGCAATTTGTGTATGCTGTGCAAAATTCCTTCTCTGCACTCCTGTGAGTTTGCTCACCAATACTTTTTTCCCCATAACTTAATATTTTGGAATGAAAAAAAAGTGAAACAAACAAAGGTGACTCGGGGAGTATAAACTGCAAAACATAGAAAGTTGGTTTTCCGAAAAGGCATGCTGAGGAGCACTCAGAAACAATGGGAAAAATATACATGCAGGCATGTATCCTAACCAAACCCATGCATCAATACTAATATGAAATACTAGTTGCTGCTGCTCAATTTAACATAATCTATGTATGTTTCCCAAACAGAAATAATCAAGAGATGATGAGGAATAGTCCACTATTTCAGTATCATTTCAATTATACATATGTGTCATGTGTAATCTTTTTACATTTTAATAATTCCTATTATTAATTTTTTATTCACCCAACTAAGGTACTTTGCTGAATTGGGGGCCCTATAATAGAGGCAGAAGCAACATGATCTCCACAGGCATTCTAGCTTTATCCCAGCCCCTCTTTGATATTCTAAGGGATAGTAGGAATTCTCAAAAATTATGTTAACATTATTTCTATTTCTTGAAATTCCTCTCATTGGCCGTGAAACTAAATGCTAAGATATTTCAAATTCATAAAGCTTGATGGGTGGACATTTTTCAGATAGAGCATACAAGAACATGGGAATCTACAGGATCTGCTTTGGAGAGGGGAAAGCAAAGCAATCCTCCCCACACCCCACAAGGCATTTTTTTTCACTTCTCATTCAACAATACCAGAGATGCATTGTCATTTACACTTTTGGATTTTAGTTACTGAGGACAGCAAATATACTACGCTCTGGAGGCACACATTAGATGGTTATCCATCATTTACACCCAAGTTCACATTCCATTTTTACTTTCCTATCAGAAAACAGTGCCTTGAGAGAACAGGATGCTAACACGTCATTTAAATGATGAGGAGGTAGAGAAAACAAGATGACATGGGCACTGAGGCAGCTGAAAGGAGGAAAAAGGGCACTAAAGGTAAGCTGGATTGACTCCAAAGAAAAAAAAATAACTATGTTTACTTCCTGAAATTTCTGAAGATTAGCTCAATTTCAATGAAATGTTAGAGAATTTTCTCAACTATTACAGCCTGAGGCAGTAGCAGTGTGTGACCAAATATTCTGGAATCTAAATGTTCCACCAGGAAATATAGACTGGAATGCCAACCAGAATCCTTATTCTGGTTGCTCAGGACTGTCAGGACCAAATACTACTGAGAATAAATTGAAACAAAACTCAGTCAATCTAAAATAAGATATTGTAAGAAAGAAAAGCACAAGCTGATTTACATACCCACATGTAGCTATTCTGAAGAAAGCATTTGGTAATCACTGAAAAGGTCACCATTAGTAGTTTGGCACATAGTATGACACCTGTCTGGCCAGTGAAAGCTGAGTGGTACAAGTGGCAATCTCATCTTCTTCCACAGAGAGAGATTTCTACAATTTGTATGGCACATTTCCCTAATCTTTAACAAATATCAAACATTTTTACTCACGAGGAGCTCCTTCAGCCATTTCAATAGCAGTAATTCCCACAGACCACACATCACTCTGCAAAGAAAAACATGACAAAAAAAAATGTGACTTAAAAATAGGCAGTTGGTAGTATTTAGAATCTTAAAACAATGTTTAGTTCGGGATGTGGATGCCAATGCCGGAGCCATTTTATGGGTTTCCTATAGTAAAGATTCATTATAGAGTGACATTGTAAGAAGGCATAATCTGAGCTTGTGACCAGCCAGTACCTCACTACCCAACGGGTTGATAGGGAATGGGGTAAAATGCAAGGAAAGTTCATCTTGGATGCATTGCTATTATTGCCCTACCTGAAATACCAAAAGAAACTTGCTATAAAGACATTTCATTACATAGAGTCACCAGTTGTATCATCTTGGGAAAATGTTTTAACTCTCTGTACCTTAATTTCACTCTATGTAAAATAGAGATAATAATAGTATACATTTAGATAAGGCTGGGGTGTGTGTGTGTGTGTGTGTGTGTGTGTGTGTGTGTGTATTTCAGCAGTTCTTGGAATATTCTAAACTAAGTCTAGAACTATAAAGAGTTTCTAGAAAATTATCTTCACTACTATTAACTGTTTAGTACTTTTTTTTTTTTTTTTTTTTTTTTTTTTTTTTTTTTTTTTTTTTTTTTTTTTTTTTTTTTTTTTTTTTTTTTTAGCGTGGAAAGGGCACAGGGCTAGAGATACACTGGATGGCTAAATGACTCCTAAACAGATTTGCTGAATTCCCTTTTTTTTCTTTGTGACAGGGTCTCACTCTGTAACCCAGGCTGCAGTTTGGTGGTGTAATCTGGGCTCACTGCAACCTCTGTCTCCTGGGTTCATGCGATTCTCCTGCCTCAGCCTCCCGAGTAGCTGGGATTACAGGTGCCCACCACCAGACCTGGCTAATTTTTTTGTATTTTTAGTAAAGACAGAGTTTCGCTATGTTGACCAGGTTGGCCTCAAACTCCTGACCTCAGGTGATCTGCGGCCTTGTAGGTTAACTGGATTCTTAGAACCCCAGTTTATAGATTTTTTTAGCTTCAGTTGTGATAGTCTAAGCTTAAGATTTCCTTCAATTACATGGTTCTAGAAACTAAAAATAAATAACAAATACAGGTAAAAGTCCTTGGAAGACTGCAAAAAGTATACAACTATAAAGCATTATTTTTTATAAAAAGCCACTTGAAGAACTTTGTGCTTCCATAGTCTTCATAACGCCTAACAGAGCACTAAACATAATAGGCTCTCAGTAAATAATCATTTTGCAGATCATGCAGAGGGCACTTAGGGAAAGGGAAAAGAGATGACTCTCAATTAATCAACTTCAAGTATTGAGTCCTAGGTTCCACTCAGGGAGACCACAATTAATTGTTTGGATGACTTATGCGGGGAGTGAGATTTTTCCAGTCTATAGCAAATGGAGAATTTTTTTTCCACATCAACTTTTTGAAATGTGTACATGAATGTATATTGTCCAAATTGCAGTTTCAGTGGAAATTTTAATAAATAGCAGGAATTGTTACTTAATTTGTTTATTCTACTGATTTTCTGTGGTTTTGGAAGTGAAACATGCCAAGGATTTTCTCCATTACCCTGAGTAATCAAATTATTTTTTTTTGTCTTTTCTGGAGCTAAGTTACTGTGGGGATTAATAATTGGTTTTACATTTTTTCATTTTTAAGTTTACAATGTCTTTTGCCCCTAGAAGTTAAATTTTTATATACATATAAATCCACATTATATAATATTTTTACCAATATGTTGCAAGCAACATAAACTACACACTCTGCCTCAAATGCAGGTAATTCTCAATGGTATACTTTGTCCACATTCTTAGAAAATATTATTTTATGCATATAATCAAACCACTTACTGAAATAGAGCCTAGTATTTCCAACCAGCATGTAATGTTAAAGGAGGAGTTGCCTGCTTTTTATTTTTTATCATTGCAAATAATGTTAATCAAAAATCCTTTCCAAATTGTAATTTCCACTGTCTGAATTCTCATACTCACCCTGTAATCATAGGAGCGTCTGGGGTCCTCATCACAGTCAATCACCTCAGGTGCCATCCAGTATGGTGTCCCAATGAAGCTATTCCTTCTTCCATTAGTTCTGCTCACCTGGGCACTCACTCCAAAATCAACTGCCAAAATCATTATATGTCAAAATAATCAATCAGAAAGAAAAAGCTCATTAAGTTATTTATTTAACTTGGAAAGCTGATACAAAAGCCAAAAGCCACAATGGATAACAGATTTTCATTCTAGCCTAGCAAATTTTACCATGAAGTCTACTCCAGGAATACTGGGAATAAGCTTTTGCTGCTATTTATGTTGGAATGAGACTCAGCAGTGCTATTATAAATCTACATTAGGTTTGGCTGAATGTTTACCATGAATATTAAAGACAAAGTTCTGTTGGGACACTCTGAACCTCCAAAGTGATAACATATGGAGTGTTTGGACCTGGCACCAAGCTGGAGGAAGAACAGAAGTATAAGCAAGATCAAAGAAATCTGAAACCTATTAGCAGTTGATCAGGAAGCCTCACACATGATATTAGAAGGCTCTATCACAATGATAAAGAAAAATGAGTTTTCTGCTAGAATTTAGTTTAAATTCCTACACAGATCTTTTTAATCAGATGCAGGTATTTATTGTGGTATCTATAGCTTAGCTTAGATTATAAGAGTTCAGTCTTCTATTCATCTGTGGGATACATTATAAGAAAATATTTGGAATCATATCCTCAGAAACATAACAAAAAAAGGCTAAAGTGGACTGGGGTTATTTATTCCAAAAGAAATAAAACAGGGATGAAAAATGAAGTAGATTTTCTAATTTAGAATGGTTTCCAGGAATCCAGAGGATGGCGAACAAAACTGACTAAAAGCAGCTTCAGGAATTTAGGGAAAGAGAAGAAAAATGAAAAAGAAAACGCTAAGAGTTCAAGGCAGTTTTAAAGGATCTAACAAGAACGACAATACCAAAAAAAAAAAAAAAAAAAGGTCCGCAACAATATTTGTGAAGATACCATTGGGTGTTGCACAATGTTTTTATCTAGATTTTTTTAAAGAAATATGTTAAATAATAGCTCAGCATTCTCACTATCCCTGTGAGCCAGCATTAGAGGCCAAGAAATACCTACAAAGGCCGTTAAGTTTCTATATGGCATATATCCAGAGGAGAAAATGAAAGGAGAAAAGACTAGAAGGCTGATTAATAGAAAAAAAGAAAAAAGAGCAAGAGAAAGAGAACGAAAAGCCAAGATGAAATGAAACCTCAACAATGGCATAATTTAAAGTTTATTTCATGACCTTACAGGCTGGAATATGAAGTTTATTGAGCGATTGCCACTGCAATATAATCATTTTTCCATCTCTTTCCCTTCTATCACTTGCTTTGGCTGTCATTAGGTTTGCTTTCTGCAACTTTCTCCTTATACTATGTTGCCTTAAAACAACTATAATCTAAAAAAATTAAAACAAATTGTACAAGACTTAAGTGTAAAATATGTGTGATTAAATTTTATAATGTGTTACTTAAAAATAATGATAGTCTGAGTCATCTAAAACAAATTGTACAGGGATTACATATAAAGTAAGTCTTATTAAACTCTAATCCAGCAGTAGAAGTTCTCTCCTTCAGAGAAAGTACATGAATTTTAGTGCACGGACATTGTGACAGATATTTCAGTGGCTTTTCTTTCATGTACAATTTCTCTTTTGTGTCACAAATGTTTGCCTTGGCCAGCAACTTGACACAAGTATATGAGAGTGTTGCTCTATATGCAAACAGTGTTAAGCCTTGTGATAAGCTACCTGTCCTGCATATTTAAATGTTAAATAATATGTATGCTCTTATTTTTTATATTTTTATTATTTATTCATTTATTATTTAGAGACAAGGTCTGTCTTTGCCTCCCAGGCTGGAGTGCAGTGGCACAATCATAGTTTACTGCAACCTCAAAATCCTAGGCTCAAGTGATCCTCCTGCCTCAGTCTCTTGAGTAGCTGGGACCTCAGGTGGACACCACCATGCACAACTAATTAAACATTTTTTTTTTTAGAGGCAGGGTCTTGCTATGTTGCCCAGACTGGTCTTCAACTACTGGTCTCAAGTCATCCTCATGCCTCAGCCTCCCAAAATGCTGGGATTATAAGTGTGAGCTACTGTACCTGGCCACTTCTTATATATTTTAAAATTGTGTTTCTAGCTTTGTAGCTTTTAGACAGACACCAAAGAAGTTAATACATTCTCTTAAAACTACTTTCACTTATTTCAAGGATAAACAATTACTACCTCATGTTTCTTCCACAAGTGTTCAGTAAAAAATGTTTTCAATGAATAAACAAAATCTCTACTCTTGTTCTAAGTGTTTAGCAACAAAATGGTAATATCTTAAGGTCATGTTCAGATACATGTTTATAAAGTGTTGAAAAATAATGCAAGTGACTTACCTTCTGCATCAATAAGGTTATCTGCCACTACAATGTACTGATATGATTTTTATGGTATTATTCTGAAAACTATTGATATTTATTTTACACATTAAAGGATAAAATATATTGTCCCCTATGTGCTTAATGACAAAAAAATCAGAAAATATGTGTGGTTATTTTCAAATAAGTTATACCACTCTGAACTCAGGAATAAAAGCTAGATACTTCCAGCTTTTTTTGATTTATAATTCTGAATTTGACTTGGATATTATTGGAGCAGCAATTCTGATCAATATCATTTCTTTGTATATCTGAAAAAATCCAAAGCAATTCCTCCTTATATAGTTAAAAATTATTTGATAGTCTTCAGAAATTATGGCTCTGTTGTGTGAAAGAATTTTTTTTATTTTTTTAAATTCCTGCCCATGACATCGAAATTTGTTTAAATAAATATAGTAGCTATTTCTAATAGAGGGTAAAGGGATGACCAAAAAGTAGTAAATCCCCATTAAAATTCAAAAGTTGTTTTATCTACATGATTTCAAAGAAGTAAGTAGGTTCATTCTCTTTATTTTGCCCCGCCTCCTCTCCCAAACAAATTTTTGAATTTCGACTGGTTTTGCAGGCAGGAAAAACCCAGCTCAAATTAGTAGAGGATATTGACAGGAACATGACGGAAAACATAGTTATCTTATCTTAACGGAGTTTTTCCATTAAGATGTTTTGAACTTGAAATACTATAAGAATAAACTTACCCAGTTTTACTTCAGCATTATGAGTCAGCAGCACATTCTGACCTTTGATGTCCCGGTGAATTACTCGGTATGCGTGAAGGTGAGCTAACCCCTGTATATATTTTTTAAAAAGCCACATCAGTATATATTTATCTCTTTCCAGTACAGTTCTAGTGTTTTTGGGAAAACTTTTGATAAGAGAAACAGCTTAATCCTGATGCTTCAAACACAGTTCTTTCTTTAGACTGGAATTACTACAACCCATTCCTAGAAATATGACTTTTGACTATAAGGAAAGGAAAATAAATCAGGACACCCACGAAAGAAAAAGAACACCAAAATAAATGTTTGTATACAGTGGACCACTTTACCTTCATTTCTAGCCTCCATATTTCCAGCTGACCTAAGAGTAAAGACCTGGACATCTTAAATATCATAGCTCAGCTATTGTTTTGCTCTATTCCCTATCCAACCACTTGTTTAGTCTAAAATATTTTCTAGTCAGCCTTGTATGCTGATAATTTAGGGGAATGTGGAAATTCATTTTAAACCATTTGTAATCTGTGTTGGCTTAACACTTTGGCTCTAACCCATTCACCACTAAAATTTACTCGTGACCTGGCTAGTCCATGACATGGTATGCAATGTTAGGCTGTAGTGAGATTGCCCCAGCCACTAACTGGAGATTCATAATAAAGTAACAATAAAACTGCTAACATTTATTGAGCCGTTATTCTTTGCTAAGTATTGTACTAAGTGCTTTACATGGAGTAAATTACTAATTCCTCACAGAAACCCTTTGAGGAAGGCGTTAAAATCACCCTCATACTATAGATGAGGAAAGTGAGCCTTGGAAAAATTAAGTAACCGATTCAAAGTTACAAAACTTATACATGGTAAACTAAATGTAAGCTCAGTCCAGAGTTTGAACTCTCAACCATTTACGCTATCATCACAAGTGAATCTAACCAAAATGATAGGAAGGACATTCTAACATTGTATGAATGGTACTGTTAACTCTGTTAATATCCTTCTTGGATGACTTTGAGAACTTTAGTCACAAAAGATGGAATCTGATAGCTCAAGAAGATTGTTGCTCTCATCAAATTGGGTGTGGAAAATAAAGACATTTAAAACAGAAGCAGTAATCAAAGAAAATGTCTGTTTGCCAAAAGGCTACAGATGGTTTGAGGCCATTCCATACAATACTGACTTCTTCTGTCTCACCTTCATCTTAATCTATGATGTTTGTACTATGTTTTTGTTTAAAAAACTCTAAAATAATAATAACATAATAAATAGTCCAAGTGGTTATTTCTATGATCCATTGAATGCAGTAGTCAGAATCTGACAGAGGTATAAAAGGCCATGATTTCAAAGGAGCTGGTTACCCAGCTGTGGACTACTTTAAAGTTTAAGAGGATCAGCCGCAAATTTGCTTTCCCAAAAGCTTTTTGGCTTTTTTAGATATCGTGATGCATAGGTTATGTTTCAAATACCTAAACTATCTGATGTGAGCAGGTATAAGGTGCATTATATATATTACTCCCAGGTTCTTAAAATATCAGAAGAGAATGACTACATTAAGACTCACTTGAAGGATTTCTCGGCAGATATAAGCAATCCAATCTTCTTTTAAACTCTGATTTCTGGTCATTCTCACTACATCAGTGACCGAGCCTGCTGCACAGAACTCCATCACCATCTGCAGGAAAGCCAGCAAAGTATAAAAATTAGTATGCAATTTTCTGAAAATATCTGGAGAGTTTTAGTCCATATGGCTTGTATCTATATGTAATGTTTAGAGATTAAGGCATTGCAAAGACGGCCTCAATTGTCTGGTGGTAGACTCCAAAAGCTAGCGAAATTAGAAAGAGTTGGAGTAAACCCAAAGTTTTGTAGAGGGAGAGAAGCCAGGTATTTCACCAGAGATATTTAACTGGGAGTTGGAGTTTGAGCTATGTCTTTAAGGATAGGTAGTGTTTGGATATGCTTAAAAGAAAAAGCATTCAGTTTATGGAAAACTAAATAAACACATGCTTTTAGAAAGAAGTTTGTGCAGGGAGCAAACTTAAGTGATGACTAGAATGGGAATGAAAGAATGGTCGAGAAAACAGTTTGATTGGGGGTAAAGAAGCAAAATATGGAGGGTCTCAAAAGAGTTTACATTTCAACATTAAAACTAGGTTTGGTTTTTGTTGTTTTGTTTTCTATTTTCGAATTTCAAACTATTTTCCCTAAGATACTGGCAAGCTACAACTCCAAGGGGGAATTTGTCCATTGCATTCCTATGGGATAATTTCTTCCAAATGGGATCACTGCTAAGGAAAACCTATTTTAAAGCTATTATCTTTGATAACATTTCATTAAGATTTTATTGTATTAATAAACTCCATTTCTCAGAAAGTTTATTTTTGACACATATAAAGTGAGGGCCCAACTAGTAGATTTTCTTCCAGGTAATATTAGTTAGAAGAAAGACCAATGTAGAAGAGAATATACCTATCATAATTATCCCAGCAATCTTTTCCTTGAGTACAGGTTTATGTATTACTGCCCATGTCAAAAATACTTTATCAAAAGATCAAAATACCTCTGTTTTAAAACTTTATACAAATTAATTATCACCATAGCTGAATGGAAGCAAAAGGATAAATCCCAAATCGTGACTATTCAAAAACTCTAAGTTTGTGTTCGTGTCCTTTGTAGGGACATGGATGAACCTGGAAACCATCATTCTCAGCAAACTGACACAAGAGCAGAAAATCAAACACCGCATGTTCTCAGTCATAGGTGGGTGTTGAACAATGAGAACACGTGGACACAGGGAGGGGAGCACTGCACACTGGGGTCTGTTGGCGGGAAATAGGGGAGGGACAGCGAGGGGTGGGGAGTTGGGGGGGATAGCATGGGGAGAAATGCCAGATATAGGTGAAGGGGAGGAAGGCAGCAAATCACACTGCCATGTGTGTACCTATGCAACAATCTTGCATGTTCTTCACATGTAACCCAAAACTTAAAATGCAATAAAAAAAAGTCTAACTTACTTCCTATGGAATATTAAGATCTTCTTTTCGGAAAACTACTCCCCTAATTTGTAGTTATTCACCACTGATATTATTGCATGTCTTTCACATGACTACACTTGCACCAAAAAGAAGAGGCAGCCAAACAAAACCAAGACAGATAAGCCACAAAAAGTTGATTTTCACATGGAGAATTAAGCATTGACTATATTCAATGGGCACAACATCTACTCTGTGACAACTCCTCATTTTAAACCATGACAAACCAGAATTAAAGCCATTCAACTCAGGTAAACCCTGGAACATCTTGCTTATATTATGCCAGTCAGAAGAGCTCAACTATAAAAGGAATGTCAGGTATTCTCAATAATTTTCCTAACTTTGTAAGCTTGATGCCTGGTACATACACTTCTTTATTAATGGTCATTATTAAGCTATTTACTTACTTCCTACTTGTTTTTCTGATTTACATAGGCAAAAATTTGTGAACTGTCCCATGAAAACTCTTACCTTAACAAATAATTTATTCATTAAATGCTTGTTCACCCTTCAGCTCTCAGTTCAAGATTTCATTCCTCAAGGAAGAGTTTCTCATTTCCCAACTTAACTAAGGTTTGTTTTTCACTCACAGAGAGCCATGATATTTCCCTTCTGACAAATTAAACATTTATGTGTGTGATTATTTGATTCACACTGGTCTTTGCAAATAGATTGTAAGCACCAGTGGGTCAGGAGCATGTCTATTCAGCTTACTATTTTATCCTCAGCATCTAGCACAACACCTGTCAAATAGTTTGCAATTGATATATGCTGAATGCCTGAATGAATTGAGTACTAATACATACCCAGAAAGGAGACTGCAAAAATTCTCATACTTTGCTATACTGTCAAGACGAAAAACACTTTTAAGTGAAAATATATAAAAAGGCAAATGGTGTATGCCAAAAAAATTCCTCAGTAACTAAACGGTGCAGCCATATTTACTAAAATCTTGACTGAAATTGTCAGAGAATAGAGGATGCATGTTAACTGTATATTGGAGAGATAACAGAGTTAAGCTGAAGGTCTTTAAATTTTGTGGTTCCCAGAGTGTAGTGTTCAGCCAAGCAGCAGCATCACATATTGAGCTTATTAGAAAGGACAATGTGTTGGACCCACACTCCCAAATCTACTGAATCAGAAATTCTGTGAGTGATGCCAGCAATCTGTGTTTTATCAGGCTCTCCAGAAGATTCTGGTGCCTGACAAAGTTCGAGAACCACTGTTTCAATTCCACCCCTTGTTGAAAACCTTTCTATAATGTTCACTGACCTGTTTTCTGAAATCCATTATTTAGAATGTAATAGAATATTTCCTTGTCACTTGAGGATACTGTATCACTTTAGGCATTATTTTGAAAAAAATACTACTAACTTGGACGGGAAATAGAGATGTGGCAAGTACAGAGATTCAAATATATACTAACACCACCTTATGTTCTAAATATTCCATTTTTAATAAAGACATCCTTGACCAAAACTGATTTTCTTGAGATTTAACTATTTTTACCATAGTGGGGGGCATCAAAAATTCTGGTATCTGTAGCTCAGGTAGCATAACTTCCAGTTAGCCTCTACAATTTATATCTTTTTTTTT